>NC_083762.1:17062209-17069709 GCF_963514075.1 Conger conger | reverse complement strand
TGGGGTTGTTGGCAATAGGGGCTTGGGTTTTAAGGTAATTCTGAAAAGTTGTGTTTCAATAGGAGAACAACAAAAGTCAAAGTCTCTCACTCTCTCCCTCTGTCACTCTCTTCCCCTCCTTCAGTTCACTGCTTTTCTCTGTTTCTGCCTCTCAATTCGGTTGTTTAATTCTCCATCTTTCTCTCTCTGTCTCTCTCTTTTTCTTTCTCTCTCTGTCTCTCTTTTTCTTTCTCTCTCTGTCTCTGTCTCTCTCTCTCGCTGCACAAAGCTCTGAGCGGAATCTCTCTTTTTCTTTCTCCCTCTGTCTCTGTCCCTCTCTCTCTCTCTGTCTCTCTCAGTCTCTCTCGCTTTCTTTCTCTCTCTGTCTCTGTCTCTCTCTCTCTCATTGCACAAAGCTCTAAGCGGAATCTCTCTGAAAAGCGAAATGCTTCCCCCGCAGGAAGTTTCTACTCTCCGTCACTGTGAGACGAGGGGGGGGGGGGGACTGTCCTAAAAGCAGCCGGGGGGCTCCGAGGAAGCTCTCCTCAGCCGGGGTCCCGTTCGGGACGGGTTGGGGGGGGGGGCAGGGGCAGCATCAGCATCTGGCTTTGGGCGAAATGAACGTCCTACCCACATGGGCAGATCGATCCTCACATCCATTCTCCAGCGCCTCCGCTGTAATGAAGTTAAAGCCTCTGTATAAATAATAATCATAAAAAAAAGGGCCCAGATTAGTTTTCAATGGAAATACCATTTTCCTCCTCTTGCCAGCTCGGCGTATTGATTTGAGAGGTTATTAGGGTTTATTTCAGATATCATTTCTTTCAGTATTATTCTGTCTTCACTGTTCCATTCGCATATTCTTTTAGGTCAGCGCCCCCCCCCCCCCCCCCCCCTCGAATGTGGAGATGTCTGTGTATATGCAGTCAGTTACATCACAGATGTGTGGACAGTGTTTGTGTTTGTGTGTGTGTGCATTTGTGGTGTTTACAATGTGGTGTCTGTATATGTATATAAGTGTGTGTTTACATTACTGTATGTGTGTATGTTTGTGTGCGTGTGCCTGTTTGTGTGTGTATGTGTGGATATGTGCATTCCTTTTTGTGTTTGAATGTTTGTGTGTGTGTGTGTGTGTGTGTTTGAATGTTTGTGTGTATGTGTGTGTGTGTATTGCCAGGGGCAACCAGACTACAGTTATTGAATCATCTTCTCTGTCTGCCTCTCATTCACTCCATTATACTGATGGCTGTTGGTCACACAACATACACAAACACACAAACACAAACAAACACATAAACATTCAAACGCACACACATACTCACACAAACACATAAAAATTCAAACACACACACACAAACACAGACACCCGCACATACACGCACACACACACAAACAAACACATAAACATTCAAACACACACACACACAATCACACAGACATGCACGCACATACACTCACACAAACACCCACACATACGCTCACACACACCCACAAACACCCACACATACACTCACACACAAACACACACACACAGACACACACACAAACAAGCATTCAAACTCACAAAAGCATGCACATATACACACATACACACACAAACAGGCACATGAACACACATATACACACACACACGCGTACACACACGCATACACAGCCGTGTATAAACACACACAAATCAACAGACACACACTTGTGCGCACAAACATGTACATGAACACACACACTTGACCTGATTAAATCTCTGCCACACACATCACTGGGGTTTGTCAAACCCCCCCACCCCCCAACCGCCCCCCCCTCCTCAAATTTAATTTCCCCCCGAGACGATGAAATAAACATTAAACGCAGAGAGCGGTTCTGTTCTATATGACATTTCATCTCTCTGCCAAAATGGAAAGAGAAGAAGGCAATTGAAGAAAAGAGAGACAGAGGACGGCAGTGTCTGTATTTCACACAGAGAGAAAGAGAGGGAGAGAGAAAGGAGGGGGGATTGGTAATATCACACATTTTTAACCGCGCAGAAAGCCATCTCAGAAGCGCTGACTAATGGTGCATGGAGAAGCCGGGAACTGCAGAGCACAAACTATTGTTTTACTGGATTTTAATAACGGGCGCGCAATGAAGCAATTACATTTTGGCCCCAGATTAGAGTGACACTGACAGTAAACATCGACCGAAATCATATTAATTCCACAGCAGCAGCCAAAAAATAATGATTTTTTTTTGTGCAAGCGCAGTACAGTCATAATGAAAAGTGCTCAGTGTTTATTGTGCGATTAGTTTGGCTGGATAAATATGACTCCCGCAGCTCTGAGTGTGTGTGCCCCTGTGCCTCACAGACGGCCAGCGTCTCCAAACCGTATGCTGCGCTTAGAGCTAGGGAGGCAGACGCCCACACACACACACACCCACACACATACATACACATACACAGACACACACATACACATACACCTACACACACACACATACACACATACACACACACACTCACCCACGCACACACACACATATACACATACACATACACACTCACCCACACACATACACCTACACACACACACACACATACACACACACTCACCCACACATACACACACACACATACACCTACACACACACACACACACACACATACACACAAATACACACAAACACACATACATACACACACACATATGAACACACACCCACACACACAGACACACATGCACACACACACATACACACACATGAACACACACACTCACACACAAACACACACACATACGTACACACATACACACACACACCCTCAAGCACTCACACACACATATGAACAAACACACACAAATGTACACGCACACACACGTACACACACACACCCAGAGGTAGAGAGAACAAGCATAGAGAGAGAGAGGGAAAGCAGACAGAGAGACAGAGAGGGAGAGAGAGCAGAGAGAGAGATGGAGAGAGAGGGATAGCAGAGGGAGAGAGAGAGAGCAGAGAGAGGAAGAGGGGGAGAGCAGAGAGAGAGGGAAATAGAGAGGGAGAGCAGAGAGTTGGCGGTGACTTCATCACCTGTGCTGGATTAGTGGAGCTCCATTAGCCCTGTCATTAGCGCGGGGGGCTGCATTAACACTGAGAGAGAGGGGTCTCTCATAATGACCCACGGCCAATACCCCCCCCCCCCCCCAAAAACGTCCCTAACCCCTCCTCACTAGAACACTCCCACCTCCCTCCACCGTCCAGGGAGACCCACAAAACTGTCTCACCCCCCTCCCATTCTGACAGGACCCCTCAAAGAGCTGCTCCCCAGGCCGGAGGGTCCCTTACATACCATAGCTATCACTATCTGTCTCTCTCTCACACACACTCACACACACACACTCTCTCTCACACACACACACGCACACACACATACTCACACACACACACACACACATGCACACACACACTCACACACACACACACTCTCTCTCTCACACACTCACACACACACGGACACACACACACACACTCTCTCTCACACACTCATACACACACGGACACACACACACACACGTACGCACTCTCTCTCTCTCACACACACACACACACACACACACGTACACACACACATATACTCCACACACACACACACACATGCACACACTCTCACACACACACACACTCTCTCTCACACACACACACCCACCCACACACACACACTCGCACACACACATGCACACACTCTATCTCACACACATACACCCACACACACACACACACACACACAAGCACACAGTCTCTCTCACACACACAAACACACTCACACACACACTCTCACACACACACACACACACACACACACACACGCACACAGTCTCTCTCACACACACAAACACACTCACACACACACACACACACACACGCCAGGGGTCAGACACAGTATGTCTTTGCTAATGGACCTGTGCTCAGTCTCTGCTGCTCCAGACTCCCCCCCAGCCCCAACGTCCCCCCCCCGACAGCTGTTCCTGAACCTCACCCCCCTACCTCCCCCCAGAACGTTCTCACCCTCAGGGAGGTCTGTTTTGCATCCTCCAGGTCCAGCCCAGTGACACTCGTCCCTCTCCCCCCCCCCTCTCTCTGAGCCATATGTCTGTGTATTACCTCTCTGTAAGTAAGAATATTTGTGTAGTTGCGGTAATCAGATTGGAATATGATAAGTGGGGTTATCTCATTAGCCCTGGTGCAGACTGATAGCGTTCAGCGCTGGACTGTCCGCCGCTTAGCCGTCCGCCGCATTAATCCCAAATAACAATTCTACTAAGAGCATCTCTCTCCCTCCATCTCCATCTCTCTCTCTCTCTCTCCCTCCTGTCCCCCTCTCTCGCTCACTTCGTTTTTGTGTGTGTGTGTTTCTACGGTGCTCCAGAAGAGCAGTGCAGGGCAGTGGTTTGGTGGCACTTTTTTGCGAGCGTGTGAGACACAGCCCTGTAAAGAGGAGGCCCAAGGGGTAAGATAACAGCCCCCCCCTGTCCATTACCCTCCCTGAGGGGGGAGATAGGGAGAGAGGATAGGAGCCACTCTGCTATCAGGTTTTATCTCCCATCTAAAGTGCCATGGACACTGTTGCCGTCTCGCTTTTAAATTCCTTTAATTGGATTTTTCCTTTAACTGATTCGCCATTTTGTTTTTGTTTTTTTTGTGGTTCCTTTTGTCACAATTTATAAAGTCCCTGTCACGTTCATGAACCCGTCCCATCACTACCGTGTTCTCTGCGTATTCGGGGAGGGCAGCCAATCAGCCGCTCTCCTCTGAAGACCGCCATTTCCCGCTTCAACACGAGCTACACTGACGTTGTGTTGCACGTCTAGGTCTGTGAAAAGAGCTGGTCTTTTGGAATGATTTTTTTCTCTCAACAAGTCAGCGTTCTAGAACCCCACTGTGTTCAGTCGCCAGTAGCGATTGTGACATCAGCGTTAGAATGTTCCGTTAAGAACATTCCGTTTTTAGAATGTTCAGTTCAGAACATTCCAGCCACGTGTTTGTGACCTCACGCCTCACGGGGTCGATGCGCAGGTGGGGCTGACGGAGACTCTCTCTCACACAGTGACAAGGCCAGCCCCGAAGAATCAACTTTCTCCTCTCCGACCGCCACTGTGGCCAGTAACGCGTCGCCGTGTGAAACTGACAGCCCGTGTCAGAACCAACGTGATCAGTATTCACCTAACAGCCCCTGCACTGAAAGCTTTCTTTAGCAGAACGTTCCACATGATAGTCAAAATCTGTTTATTTTTAAAATTTGGCTCCTTGTGTTTTCCCAGGGATCAGTGAAGAAGGAATTAATTAAAAGAAATAATTATACATGATTCATCTTTTGCGGTCTTGTGTTTGCACTTAATAAACATATAGTCAGTGTCCTAATAATAGTTTCTAAAATCTGTCGGTTTAGTAACGAAATGGTATTGCAGTCAAAGTTTGAGAAGTGTAATTAGAAGAAAGATACTTTCTGCAGTCTCCCTCAAAGGAGACAGGAGTGGTGGAAAATGGCTTTTATAAAACTTTCTGCTCTTTTGCAAAGCTGCAATTTTTGCACTTTAGTTCCTGGGGATAAAAGTGCCTGTAAAGTGCCTACATGTAAATGCCATCGGGTCAAAGGCCAGTAGGCTGAGCAGAGGACTGGCGCTGATGCGCCTGCCGTTACAGACAGGGATGGTGTGTGTGTGTGTGTGTGTGTGTGTGTGTGTGAGTGAGTGAGTGTGTGTGCGGTTGTGTGTGTGTGTGTGAGTGTGTGTGCGGTTGTGTGTGTGTGCTTGTGTGTGCGGTTGTGTGTGTGTGTGTGTGTGTGTGCTTGTGTGTGTGAGTGAGTGTGTGTGCGGTCGTGTGTGTGTGTGTGTGTGTGTGTGTGAGGTACACAGTTGCAGACAGGTGGTTGGGCAGGGGGGTTCAGGATGGTGTGTGTGTGTGTGCGGCCGTTGTGTGTGTGTGTGTGTGTGTGTGTGTGAGTGTGCGTGTGCGTGTGCTTGTGTGAGGTACACGGTTGCAGACAGGTGGCTGGTGTAGGATGGTGTTTGTGATTATATGTGTGGTTGTGAATGTAGAGGTGTCCTCTTTCTGTGAGAGGCTGAGAGAGTGTGTCTGTGTGCATGCGTATTCTGTAAGAGTGTGTGTATTCTGTGAGTGTGTGAGTGCTGAGAGTGTGTGTATTCTGCGAGAGTGTTCGTGTGTGTGAAAGTGTATGTGTGCGAGAGTGTGTGCGTTGCAGTTTCAAGTGCGACTGCACGGTTATCCGTGGCTTCAGGAGACGGAGATCGAGCAGATGGAGAAAAAAAGAGAAAAGAGAGAGATGAAGAGTCGGAGAGAAAGGAGCTGAGTGGACAGAGAGCGGTGGGAAGAAGGATGCTCCCTGACACCAGTATCTTGCACAGAGGATAGAGGATCTTTGTGTCTGGTGCATTTGCATTGAATATTGACATGCTGCACTCCTGAATCTTATAGGCCATGTTCTTTAAACAAGTCTGACATAAAGCGACTTATTAAAAATGCCATCGCAAGACAAGATTTAGAGTGCTGCAGTGTAAACACAAACTGATTTAAAAAAAAGAAAAGAAATATCACTGAAATTGTGAATTCAGTAATGCTCACATATCTCAGATTCCATCTCTATGTTAATGAGCTTTGTTTTTTGAGGAGTTTTCTCCTCTTGCTCCCTCCTTTAATCCCTCCCTCCCAGGTTCCCCCCCCCCTCTCTCTCTCTCTCTCTCTCTCTCTCTCTCTCTCTCTCTCAGTTCCCTGCTTCCTGTGCTAAATAAGTTCCCCTGCATTCCATCATTTGAAATTCCTCTACCGGCGATGTGACTTTCTGATTGGGTCTCATCTGCGTTCGTTGTTTTCGGTGTGATGTTCTGGTTGGAGAGAGAGTGACGGACTCAGGGAGATAGGACGAAGACACAGAGTGTCTCCTGTAGGTCCTGATGAATGGTGTCACTTTTTAATAGCTAACTTCACTCTCTCACAGTGCCCGCTCCAGCGTGTGTGCATGTGCGTGTGTGTCTGTGTGTGTGTATGCATGTGTGTATTGGAGTGTATGTATGTATGTGTATGTGTGCGTGTGTATATGTATGTGTGTATGAGTGTGTATGAGTGTGTCTGTGTGTGTATGTATGTGTGTATGGGACTGTGTGTATGTATGTGTACGTGTGTGTCTGTGTGTATATATATATGTGTGTGTGTGTGTGTCTGTGTGTGTATATGTATGTGTCTATGAGCGTGTATGTGTGGGTATGCATGTGTATGTGTGTGTCTGTGTGTGTATATGTATGTGTGTATGTATGAGTGTGTCTCTGTGTGTGTATATATGTATGTGTCTATGAGCATGTATGTGTGGGTATGCATGTGTATGTGTGTATGAGTGTGTCTGTGTCTCCATGACTAGAATGTGCAGAATAAGAGTGCCCTGCTCTTGAACAGAAAAGATGGAGAGACTGAACTCAGAGATACTGCCAGGGGAGGAGTGAAGAAAGGAGGAGGGGGAAGAGTCATGATGGGTGGAAGGGA
>NC_083762.1:17039709-17057209 GCF_963514075.1 Conger conger | reverse complement strand
GTCAGTGTTCTAGAACTCTTTTCAGTCAGCGGTAGTGATTGTGACATCAGCATTAGAATGCTCAGCTGAGAACATTCTAATCACATAGTATTTGTGGCCTTACAGGGTTAAAGAGCGCAGGGGAACACTGTGCTTGTGTGTAAGCCGAAGTGTACTTCAACCTATGGACATAGGTTGCTCTCCTTAAAAAAATGAGTTCAGTCTGAAACCACCTGGAGAACCAGACCACAGACCATTCCCACGGGAGGGAACGCTCTTATGTCTACGCATAGAAGCCGAGGATCTCGGTTTGGGATCTGCGGAACCTTCTCAGAGCCGGGATCGAGCGAATCCCTTTCCCCCCGCAATCGCGTTCTCCGGCTCCGTGCCATGCCGGCGTAGCATCATCAGCACGATTACCCACATCGCAGCATCTGGCCAGAGAGCGACGCAGTCCCAATTAAACAGCGCCTTCCTATTAGTTTACACCACGTCTCATCACTTTTTAATGATTAAAGCGCAATAAACCGGCATGCTGCGTAGGCCAAGTTTAGGCCCTGTGTTTAATCTCTGTGCCAGCTAATGAACATTGTTCACTTTATCCACCCGCTCAATTATGTGCGCTAATGCTAGCCTGCTTGATGAAATAAAATCAACATGGTCAACATCTAGCTGGCTAGCCGGTCGGCAACACGACAATATTAGCAGTTATTGAACGATAAAACAAAGTTCCAGCTCCCGTGGTCATTACAGGGAATATGAATGAGACGAGTAAACATTATGCCAGTTTCGCGATATCAGCGTCTCCTGAGTTCACAGGAATGGTGCCATACGCACTCACCCAGCACTTTATTAGGAACAACTGTACACCTACTTACTCATGTGATTATCTAACCAGCCAACTGTGTGGTACCATGTAGATACGGGTCAGGAGCTGCAGTTAATGTTCACATCAACAATCAGAATGGGGAAAAAATATGATCTCGGCGATTTCAACCGTGGCATGATTGTTGGTGTCAGGCTAGTTTGAGTATTTCCGTAACTGCTGATCTCCTGGAATTTTAACACAAGACAGTCTGCTACTAATGCTATGCAAAACAAAAAACATCCAGTGAGCAGCAGTTCTGTGGGCAGAAATGCTTTGTTAATGAGAGAGGCCAGGTGACAGTAATGCAAATAACCACACATTACAACAGTGGTATGCAATGTGAACACACAATGTGTCAAACCTCAAAGTGGATAGGCTACAGCAGCAGAAGACTTAATAAGTCTAAAAAAATAAGCCTAATAAATACCTAATAAACTGCTCACGGAGTGTACGTGGCCTGTTAAAGCCCATGTTGTTAGTCTTTGCTGAAGATGTTGGTCTGAAAAAGGCTTGGAGTTGTATTTCCCCCAAACATCCCACAAGTCCACACATGACACACCCTGATGACTTCACTCTGCCAGTTCTGTTTTAATATAGATCAACCCATGCAGCCCTGTGTGCTGTTCAATAATGCTGATCACACAGTAGTCATAGGCTGTACTGTTCATCAATACTTTTCATCATTAATATTGATCTTCTACTGTACTTATGTATTATAATGTTCATCAGTACTGCATAGTTCATTAATATTAATAATCTACTGTACTTATATACTGTACTGTTCATTAATACTGTACTGTTAATTAATATTAATAATCTACTGTACTTATATACTGTACTGTTCATTAATACTGTACTGTTAAATAATATTTATAATCTACTGTACTTATATAATGTACTGTTAATTAATATTGTATTGTTCATTAATATTGATCATCTACTGTACTTATATACTGTACTAGTCATCAATACTCATCACCTACTGTAGTATTATAGGGTGCTGTTCATTAATATCGATCTGCTGCACTTGTAAACTGTACTGTTCAATAATATTAACCATACTGCTGTACTGTCCATCAATATTGATCTACCATACTTATATATGCTGTAGTGTTGATTAATAATGATCATCTACTTTACTTAGATACTGTACTGTTCACCTACTGTAGCCATATACTGTATTGTTCATTAATAATGATCACTTACTGCAGTCATATACTGTACTGTTGATGAATATTGATCATCTACTGTACTTATATGTTGTACTGTTCATTAATACTTATCACCTTCTGAAGCAATGCACTCCATTGTAATGCTGCTGATTGTACTGCAGTATTCACTGCTCTGTAATGTAGTCTTCTCTAATGTAGTCCATCCTATTTCTGCCGTGTACTGTTCTGTAATGGAGATCACCCAACTGCAGCTCAGATACTGTTCATTAATACAGACCCCCCCAAAAGCCCATTAACTCTCCCATTAGAACGTAATAAACACAAGAACACTTTAATCGCCATTCATCACCCAACAATCAGCCTAATGCCGCTGCAGTGTGTGTGTGTTTCTGGGTGTGTGAGTGAGTGCCTGTGTCTGTTTGTGTGTGTGTGTGAGTGTGTGTGTCTGTGCTTGTATCTGTGTATCTGTGTGTGTGTGTGTGTGTGTTGGATTCTTTCTCACTGCTGGGGAAGTGTCTGTGCGTGTACGTGTGCGCGTGTGTGTGTATGTATGTGCGTGTGTGTATGTGCGAGTGGGGGTGTGTGTATGTGCGTGTGTGTGTGTGTGTGAGTGAATGTGTATGTGTGTGAGTGTGTGAATGTGTATGTGTGTGAGTGTGTGAGTGTGTGTGTGTGTGTATGTGTGTGTGTGTGTGTGTGTGTGTGTGTTTGGATTGAGGATGTGAGTTAATCAGAAAGGAGGTATTCTGATTAGCAGGGGGATCGATGCAAAGGGAATTAGAGCTGCATGTCAGAGCTCTCCTCTCTGTCTCCACACACACACACACACACACACACACACACACACACCATTCAATGCACATTACACACACACACACACACCATTCAATGCACATTACACACACACACACACACACACACACACAGATACACAGATACAAGCACAGACACACACTCACACACACACACCATTCAATGCACATTACACACACACACACTCATATGCACACACACACAGACACCATTCAATGCACATTACACACACACACACACACACACTCATATGCACACACACAGACACCATTCAATGCACATTGCACACACATACACACACACACACACACACACACACACACAGACACACACACACAGACACCATTCAATGCATGTTACACACACACACTCATATGTACACACACACACACACACACAGCGACGTACACATGTACACGCACACACACTGTACACTTCTACCAGCTCAATTTATAATAATCATCAATAAATATTAGCCATCCGCAGTAAATATTGAGGGAAATTATTTTTCCTGTCACAGGAAAAACTGTTCATGGTTGTGTCTTCCTGGTTAGACCACGGTCGACAAGTTTAAACCGTTCACTGTTCATGGCTGTGTCTTCTTGGTTTGATCGTGACCGGTGAGTCTATAAACGCGGAGAAAGCCGCACCCCGTTGCGTTATTCAATCTGAAAGCATTACTGGCAGGAACAGCTGAACCCCTGCCAAGGTCATGATGAGTACTGTGAAACATGTATGAATTTCAATGAACAGGTGAACGAGGGAAACATGAATATGTGCGTACTACAGATATGACAACAGCAATAACGCTGGCTAGTTCATTCCCATCAGCATCTGCAATCTCCCTGTGTCTTACTGCCACCACCGTATGGAGATTTACACTGCACTGAAGTGGAGAGGAGCGGACTACTAATACACACACATACACACACACACACACACACACATACGCACATACACACATGCACACACACACACGCACACACACACACACATACGCACATACACACATGCACACACACACACGCATATACACATACACATAAACACACACATACACATACACAGACATATACACACACACATACGCACATACACATACACATACATACACACACACATATACACACACATACGCACATACACATACACATACACACACATACACACACACACACATATATACACACACACATACGCACATACACATACATACACACACACAGACACAGGCACACACATATACACACAGACACACACACACACACTTACGCACATACACATACACACACACGCACACATATACACACACACTCACACGCACATATATACATACACACACACAGACTCACCTACACACACACTACATACACACACTAAGGCTTAAATGACAAAATATTTTCTCAGCAGCACTTGGCAAAGTTTTCATACAAAGTGAAAGTTTTTCTGCAGTCTATCTTTGACGCCCCCTGCATTCTAAATATTTATAATTACCGGGAGGACACTGTGACTGAACTTCCACAAAACACAATGGACCAAATTGCTTCTCTTAAAGGGAATTTTAATTGTTAATCTTGTGCTGCGGTGATCTTGAAATGTTTTTTGTTTTTTTTCCCTCCTACTCTAGTGTTTACTTTCACGTCAAAGCTCATTACTGGCCTATTTCAAGTTTACGGGCCGGGCCCAGTTCAGCCGGAACGTTCCGGCGTAGACTCATTTCCCTTTCCCTCGCGGTTGACAGCGGTACCAGGTCACCCGGCTAAATCAGGAATTTCAGCGCGGAATATGCTTCCAATAGCACGGCTAATTGGCAAAAAATAAGGAGCCGTGTTGGACTCTGTTTAGAGCTTGGCTTCAGATCACATCCGTGTCAGAACGGCGTTTGATCAATCCTCCTCACTTCTTCCTCGAAGCTTTTTAAAGTCAACGGATGGCCGTTTTTTCCCCCTCCTTTAATGCGTGTTGGTAAAAGTGTGTCACGATAATTGAGGCAAAAATCCGGGTTGTACAGTCGCTGAAGTTTTTGTTATTTTCCAACAGTTCCTAATTGCTGCTTATTCTAAGGTTTTTTTCCTGTCATTTTAAGGGGTTCGACTTCTTACTTTCTGGGAAAAACAAAGTTTCTGCCCTACCTGCCAGAGGCAGCTAAAGTGTGCTCAGTCATCATGGTATTGCATATTGTAGAAAACCTCGATAGTTAGTTATTCCGTTTGAATCGGTTTTTGTTTGATCGCATTGGTATGCAGCGCTGGGTTCTCTCTGTATGATTGGGTGAGTTTTTACCCCTCACTGGCCTCAGTAAGCCCACTCAACCCCAGAGTGGGACGCCAAATTTATTTCGATAATGCGATGGATTTAACCTATACTAAGAGTCAGATACACAGACACAGGCATGCATGCATGCACACACACATGCACACACACAGAGACACAGATACACACACGCACACATACACACAGGCACACACGCACACATACATAAACACAGAGACACAGGCACACACACATACATGAACACAGAGACACACACACAGAGACACAGGCACACATACATGCACACACACACAGATACACACACACATACACACAGGCACACACACACGCACACATACATAAACACAGAGACACAGACACAGGCACACACACATACATGAACACAGAGACACACACACAGAGACACAGGCACACATACATGCACACACACACGCACACACACACATGCACACACACACACACACAGGCACACACTCACACACACTCATTACTGCTGTGGCATTTGGCTGATTGTTTTGTGATGACAGTGATTAGTGTTCTGTATATACTGCAGCGCATGGTGTCACAGCCAGTGTTTTAATGCAACACAACTAAATATCTACACAACGGATAATCCTTTGTCCTGACAGAACACTGAATTTGACTGTGTGTGCGTGTGTGTGTGTGTGAGAGAGAGATTGTGTGTGCGCATGTGTGTGTGACTGTGTGTGCGTGTGTGAGTCCGTAAGACTGTGTGTGTGTGTCTGTGCTTGAATCTGGCTGATGCCTTGTGGCTACTATTTACTTCGGACAGTATTACCTCCAGATCACTTTAAGGCTTTGGCAAATAAGTTCTTTAATGCATTTTAAAATTCAGCCTCGTGAGGACTGAACAGGAGTAATTTATGTCTGCCAACATCAGCTAATAGACTGGCGGGGAGACTGGAGAGATGGAGTGATTGAACGAGGGAATGGTGGAGGGAGGAGTGATTGAACGGGGGAAGGATAGAGAGAGGAGTCCATTGAGTAAAGAAGGAGGTACCTAGAGTACTTATAATCTCTAAATAGAACTCCTTCTCCTCTCCCCATCTCTCTCTCTCTACTGCCTTCACTCCTCCATTTTCCATCCCGCTCTCTGTGACGGGTTGTGAAAGCCTAATATGCATTCCCAAGGATCACACATAATATCATAGAGTACCACAATCCATTAGGGTACTACAATCCATTAAAAAGTACCATCGACTGCCACAATCCACTCCGGAGTCCCATAGACTACAATCGCTACAATCGAGCACCACGGAGTACTAGATAGCATTACAGAGTACCATGGAGTACTACATAGGGATACAGAGTATTATAGAGTACAACGTAGCATGACAGAGTACCATAGAGTACTACATAGGGATACAGAGTACCATAGAGTACAATAGGGTACCTATCATTCAATGTTTTGCTGTAGTGACTTGTGCTCATAGTAGACAGCTCATTATAACTAGACAGTTATATACCTTGCATGGAGAGATTGCAGAATCTGAGTGATCATTACTGGCTTTGCAGACAGACAGAATTAACTGCATTTAAAATGGTGAAGGCATGTCTGGAAACATCTTCATTGGCTGGCCAGTGCTATATTTTCTATAACTATCTAGAAATTAAGCCTGTGCATGATCCCTAAAAACAAATGTAATGTATCTACGCGCAGATATGGACACAATTCAAAGCGTCTTCTGATACACCATTTCAGATTTTTACTGATTTCACTTTTTGTTCCTTTTTTTTTTTTACAGCACTTTTTTGCAGAATTTATTTCTCATTCAACTGGGGAAACGGTCCTGTGGCGTTGAGAAGTACATAGACACCCTGAGTCTAAAAACAGTATCAATAAATGAACACAATTGATCCTGTTTAGCACAGTGTGAGTCTGTATCACTGGCAGGGGAGAAGAAAGTCTGTCTCTTTCCTTTCCTTGAATTTTTTTGCACCGTCTTACTCCACCAATGACATGATTGGACTGGCGGCACTGTCATGGTTACATTTTGAGACATTTTGAGGTTCCAACTGACATTATTTTAATATAAAAAATTAGGTAAATATGTTGTTTATAGGGCAATTTGATAGAATTTCAATATTGTATATTCAGATAACTTTTAGGGTATCTGTCAAAATTTATCTATGAAGAACTGCCATGCATTTCCATTTTACTGTGTTGGGATGTGAAAGCGTTGAAGTTCGATGTCTCAAAACTACTCAGAACACAGATAGGACCTTATAATTCCAAGCTCAGGATTTGCTGCATGCACTATACCATAGCTGAGATAAGGGGTGTCCAATCTTATCCAGAAAGGGCCGGTGTGGGTACAAGGTTTTGTTTTAGTCCAGCACTGCCATACCGGATTCCACTAATAAACTAATCTTCAATCAAGTGTCTTAATCCTGGGCTAGAACAAAAATTCACCAGCCATTTTAGGTTGGAACGGACACTCCCGGCTTAGACTGTGCGGATCCAGTTAATTCAAAAAACATAGAGAGCAGACAGCCATTGAGAAATATAATTGGTTCCAGAACAAGAAAGCATAACATAATATTTTTGACCTTGGCAATTAAGCTTGTGAGCCAAACTGCAAATTCCTTTTTCAATTTCTTGTGTAACTCCTCCGATTGCAAGTTATGCAAATAAACAAAGAACAGCTCTCTTTCCTGCAGGAAAAGAAAAGACTTTCAAGCTAACATTTCCAACAACAAATTAGCCATCTAGTTTGCTAAATAGACTAAAGTAAAACATTTAATTGCTTTTGTTAGCTTCGTGTTAACTCTACCGGCTTACTGCTGCTGCTAATAAACTATTCAGGACATCCTTTATGAAATGTTTATGATATCTAGCCCTCTGTTTGCATTCTGCACTGCTATGATTGTCAATTGAAGTGGCTATTTTTGCTCATTATTATTTTATCGGTTTATTTATTTGTTCCTTCTCATGCATACGTTTGCATATATAGCAGCAGCAGTAAAAGTGGAGCTAAAACACTTGATTAAATGTTTGTGGATGAGTGAATCAACTTTGGTCCACACAGGGTAGTGGTGTGTAGTACTCTATGGTACTGTGTAGCTCTATGGTACTATGGGACTACGGTATTATGATAGTCTGTGGTGGATTGTTTTATGGTACTCTGTGGTGTCTAATGCATTGTGGTACCCCATGATATTATGCAGTGGACTGTGGAACTCCATGGTACTCTGTAGTTATATATGGTACATTCTACTACTATGTGTTGCTCTCTGGTGCTCTGTAGTGCCATGTAGTACTCTATGGTACTCTGTGGTGGTATGTAGTTCTCTATGGTACTCCAACATTTTGTGGTACTCTATGGTACTCTGTAGTGATTGATATGTGGTACTCTATGGTACTATATTGGATTGTGGTACTCTATGGTACTATATTGGATTGTGGTACTCTATGTTACTCTGTATTGGATTGCAGTGCTCTATATAGCAGGGATTATCAACTCTGGCCATCAAATCCAAATCCAGCCCTGGTTTTCTATTCATCAAGGTAATTAGTGCAGCTGACTTCACACCTGACTCCCAGGTAAAGGGTGGAAAACCAGCAGTTCTCTGCCCTCGAGGAGCGTGAGTCGCTGATCCCCACTCTACGGGATTGCGGTACTCAGCGGTACTTTGCATTGTTCTGGTTCGCTGAGTCCAGATAAAATCTCAGTTCAGAGGAACTCCGATAAAAGAGTCTCGGAGAGAGGAGGAATCCACTTCGGGCACAGGAAGATCGAGAGATTTCAGGAGAAAGACGGTGAGAAGGAGAGAAAGATTAGAGAGAATATGGGAGCAAGGCATGATGGGAAGAGGGAAGAATGATGAGGGCAGCGAGGTCATAATGAAGCAAATAAAAACAAGGGAGGAGGGAGAGAGAAATAGGAAAACAGACAGGAGGAGCAGGAGGACTGTGGAAGAGTAATGAGAAAAGGGAGGGAACTACAGAGAGATGGGGAGAGAGGAAGACAAAATAGGAGGAAAGTGAGAGAGAGAGAGGGGGGTGAGGAAGAGAGAATGAGGTATGAGAGGGAGAAGGAGAGAGAGAGTGGGAGAAAAACAGATAGGTGAAGAAGAGACGAGGAATAAGAGAGGGGGAGAGAGAGTGAGAGAGAGAGAGGGGGGTGAAGAAGAGAGAATGAAGAATGAGAGAAGGAGAGAGAGAGTGGGAGAAAAACAGATAGGTGAAGAGGAGATGAGGAATAAGGAGAGAGAGAGAGGGGGAAGAGGAGATGAGGAATGAGAGAATAAGGAAGTGAGAGAGAGAAAGAGCCCTCAGCGTTTGAGAACATTACAGTTTGATAATAAAGAGGTTCCGCACTGTCACACACAGCATTAGCCCGCTGTCAAACTGACCCCAAAGTGTCAACAAGTTAATAGCCTGGATATCGCCCATATTACGGCATGTCACCACCCACCAAAGCTGACACACTAATAATTTACAGGAACAAATATAAAAAACACACAAATGTATAAGCGAGTACGGAAATAAAAGACTGCAGGAGAAAGAAAAGATTCATATCAGTGGGGAGAGGGGGGGAAATAAGAGAGGGGGCGAGTGAACGAGTCTGGGGAAGGAGTGTGTACAACACAGGTGTACATTCATGTAATTGGTACATTTATTCTTGAATATAATATCGTGGGAGGTTAGTGCAGAGTTAGTGTACATGTGTGCGTGTGTGTGTGAGTAAGATACAATAAAGAGACAATAAAAAAATAATATATTTGATGTACTATAAATACAAGAACAAAAAGATAGATCATCTGAGGATATGAAATTTAAAGGCTAAGAAATGTAACAGTAAAACGTGTGAGTGAGCATAGTGAAGTGGAGTTGTGTGTGGTGTGTGTGTGTGTGCTCGTTCCTGCGTTCCTCGGAGTGTGTACACGTTTGTCTGCGACTGCATCATAATTCAGAAGACCAGAGTTCAACTTCAATCACCACTACACAAATAATGGATGTGGTAATTATGTCCCAAATGCCATTAACAGTGAGACGGAACCACAACCCCTCCATCTCTCTCCCAAAGACAAACAGTCGCTGATGCGTTCCCTGTGACTCGCATCGAGTTTTGGCTCCGTGACCGAACCCTGACCGTCTCCCCCTGGTAAACCGTGTCCAATCACATTTATCGATTAGGATCCAATCAAATATCTTCATTCCGCCCTCCCCACCTCTTCTCCGCCCATATCGCCTCCCCCTCATTCTTTCTCTCTCTACCGTCTCTCTCTCTACTGTATCATTCTTTATTTCTCTACCCATCTCTCTCTCTCTCTACTGTCTCATTCTTTCTTTGTCTACCTATCTCACTCTCTCCCTCTACCTTTCTCATTCTTTCTGTCTCCTGCCCCTTTTCTCTCCATCTCCCTGGAGTGGGTCCAGCATGTTTATTTATGTGGGCCTCAGCTCCTGCCTCTACTGTAAACAGGAGATTTATCAGGGCCTACATTTAATTAAAGCGCAGAGTAATGGAAAAGCTAATATGGATCCTGTCTTGTCCGCAAGGCCATTAGTCGGCCAGGGATCCAAGATCACAAAAGAGACACTTTAATGTAGAGGCACGTGAAGGGGCAACATTCAATTACACGCGTTAACTGACAAGCGTCGTACACACGCACACATACACACGCAATCTCGCAGCATGCCAACACTCGCTGTACTGAATTCCCAGAATTCCCAGAATTCCCAGCAGGCATTCCTGCCTGGAACGTCATAGTACGTCGCCAAGACGAGCAGCAGCCCAGATGCACCATGGGTAGGTTTCAGCCTGGGTACACAAAATGGCCACCGTTTCCCCCCAATTTTGGATTATTTGTTTACTCACCTTTATTAACCAGGTAAAAGTCTCATTGCAAAATCTCTTCAAGAAGAATGACCTGGTCAAGAGGCAGCATAAAACAGGAAGATTAAATTCAGATAACAAATAATTACTTCAGATTATCCAGTTAAAAGGTTCCTTTTGGGATTATATATTTTCAAGGTCTAGGCACAAAGAAAATGTCCAATACTGCTACAGTCTAAGTCCTTTAGGACTGAAACAAATTCACCACACAAAATCAATTCTGTCAGTTTTAAATCTTTCTGTAAGGTGTTCTCTGTAAGGATTGGTCCAATCATATTCCCCGATTCACCAGTCGAAACACTCACTCTTAATACGAGAGAGGGCAAACAAACAAAAGCTCTGCTCTAAAACGCGCAATGCTAACTTAAAGCATAAAGATGGTGGACCTCAATCGATTCCCGGGTCAGGCAAGGACGGAGGAGATGAGGAAAGATAAAACAAGCCACTGGAATCAACTCCTGGTCTTCCCAGCTAAATGAACCCCCCTCCCCCCACCATCACAATCTGACTGTCTGGATTGGATACCAGAGCATACTACTCAACCACACCCCCAAGCTCAGCTTTAACTGGATGAGCCTCTAGCAGGGACGTTCTCAGTGACTAATTATCAGTGTCTGTACAGACTGATTTCACCGTACTAATTCTCAGTGTCTACACAGACTGATTTCAGCTTACTAGTTCTCAGTGTATGTACAGGCTGATTTCACTGTACTAGTTCTCAGTGTCTGTACAGGCTGATTTCACCATACGACACACATCCAAACTCCACAGCAGCGCACAAAGTGCTCTTCAGCTCAACCTCTTGGTCACATCTTGTAATTTGGGCCGGCGAATCTGGTTTAGCTACAGCATCATTGATGTCTAATTTTTATTTCATTGTTCCAGGTAACAGCTTTTGCTTATTCACAGCCACGATGTGGTTCGTAGCACAGTTTTGTTCGTGAAGCAGGAGCGGGTAAGAGCGCACGTTACACCACAAATACCACTACATTGCGTACCAATTTAAAAATATTTCCTCTTTCCTGTAGACAGGACCTGCCAAGCACAGTCAGGCAGTTGCTGCCACTCAGTAAGCGATCAGGGGCTAATCAGACGGTTGGCGGTACGAACTGCTACCCGCCGGTGACACATCCTCAGGTGCTCTGAACTGCTGTTCTGACGCATTATCCGCTGCACTACGGGGCCAGGCTAATTTGCAACGGGGAGTGTACCGTGATTTTCACAGGTCCTGCAGGAAGGGTTTGGTACTAGCTGTGTGTGTGTGTGTGTGTGTGTGTGTGTGGGTCCTGCAGGAAGGGTTTGGTGTGTGTATGTGTGTGTGTGTCTGCATGTGTGTATGGGTCCGGCAGGGAGGGTTTGATGTGTTTATGTGAGTGTGTGTCTGTATGGGTCCTGCAGGAAGGGTTTGGTGTGTGTATGTGAGTGTGTGTGTATGTGGGTGTGTGTATGTGAGTGTGTGTGTGTGTGTGTGGGTCCTGCAGGAAGGGTTTGGTGTGTGTATGGGAGTGTGTGTCTGTATGTGTGTTTGTATGTGAGTGTGTGTGTGTGTGTGTGTGTGTGGGTCCTGCAGGAAGGGTTTGGTGTGAGGAGATAATGGCAGTAATGATGGCCTCCGCGTTTTTGAATTCATGCGCCTCATTAGAGGCTGGAGTCCCTGAAGCGATGCCCAATCACACGCCCCCTGCATGACAGCGGCAGCAATGCGTGTGTGTGTGAGTGTGTGGTGTGCCTGTGTGTGTGTATGTGAGTGTGTGTGGTGTGTCTGTGTGTGTATGCGAGTGTGAGTGTGTGTCTGTGTGTGAGTGTGAGTGTGTGCTGTGTGTGTGTGTGTGTGTGTGAGTGTGAGTGTGAGTGTGTGTGAGTGTGTGCTGTGTGTGTGTGTGTGTGAAAAAGTAATGAGCTTTTATTCTGCAGATGTGGGCAACCATGAGAGAAACAGAGAGAGACTGCGAGGAGGAGAGAATCTGTTTGACGAAGATGGAGAGAAGAAAAAAGGTATAAAATTAAGTCTATCACACATCATAGTATATAACACACATGCCCAGACACACACCGACACACACACACACAGACACACACAGTCGCATACAAATACACATACACACACAGAGACACACAAACACACATACATACCGACACGCACACACACACACACACATACAAAAACATACCAACACACACACACACACACACACAGACACAGACACAGACACACACACATCCCTCTCCTTTGCCCCGGTTGCACTGAGCGATGTTTTTGATGTTAAAGGGCCGCCGTGCTATGTTTTTGCCGGCATGTCTTTTAGCCGGCCTATTAAATATTTAGAGGGCCCTATTGCAGCGCTAAATTGAATCGCAGGGACCCTTTTTGGCAGCGGCCGACTCCTATCTGAACCAATTAGGCGGAGACGAGGCTGACAGTAATGGGCGATATCTGCTCCTCCCAGGGGGCCCAGATACGACGTGGGCCGACAGGTACCGGGGGCCCCGTCCAGCCGAGCCCATTGGCTAATGCTCCTAATGCACAGTCCGGCAGATAATGCCGCAGATTAGCGAGGGGACGTTTATATCTCACTAATCCAATCACAGCGCTCCGCCTTCCTGCTCTTTTATTAGTGTTGTCTTTTCACTAATCCCCCCTGTAAAGAGAGAGAGAGAGGAGAGAGAGGTAGAGAGAGAGAGAGGAGAGGTGAGAGAGAGAGAGAGGTGAGAGAGGAGAGGGAGATAGAGAGAGAGAGAGAGGTGAGAGAGGAGAGGGAGGTAGAGAGAGAGAGAGAGAGGAGAGGTGAGAGAGAGAGAGAGAAAGAGAGAGAGAGAGGTGAGAGAGGAGAGGGAGGTAGAGAGAGAGAGGAGAGGTGAGAGAGAGAGAGAAAGAGAGAGAGAGGTGAGAGAGAGAGGGGGGAGAAGGGGAGAGGAGAGGTGAGAGAGAGGGAGAGAAAGATAGGGGAAGAGAGGGAGAGAGATGGAGAAAGAGCGAGAGAGAAAGGGACACAGGAAGTCAGTCGGTAAGAGAGACAGAAAGAGAGAATTATAAAAAGAACAAAAGAGAGACTTTGACTTTTGATGTTCTTTTATGAAACATCTCGTTAAAATAACTTAAAAACAGGGGAAAGAGAAAGATCCCTTCACCCTCTTACATGGGCCACACGCACACACGCCCATCCACACACACACACACACACACACACACACCGCCACCACAAAATAGACAAAAGAAGGAAGAGAGAGAATAAGAAGAGGACAAAGAGAGGGCGAGGCACATCGCACTGCACTTTATGTTTAATGTGTTTATGTAAAACTTTGGCAAAGCATATATTGAAATATGTCATGCCAATAAAGCATTTTGAATTGAATTGAGAGAGTGAGAGAGAGGGAGCGAGAGAGAAGGAAGACGGGGGGGAAATGATGGTGAGAGACAGAAAGTGAGAGAGCAGGACTGAGACGGAGAGATACTGGCCTTTAGCCACACGTAGCAAAAATAAAAAGGAAGTAATCAGAAACTCCGGCGTTTCGGTGCCTTCTCATTTCTGAAACATCAATTTGCCTCTTGCAGCAGAATTCATACTAAATATCTGCTCAACGGCGTAGGTTACTGCGTCATAACAAGCAGGCTAGCTGTAACAGAGGCCCCGAGAGCGATATTTCACTCGAAACACTCCTCCTGCGCTGCGTGCGGCCTCAGTAGGGGTCATCTGAGGCTGTCGTCCTGATGAAGCACTGGGGTACTCTCACCCCCAAGATCCCAGAGATCCTGTTCCTGCTGGGGGGGGGGCAGGTACTCCTCGAACACACACACACACACACACTCACACACGCACACACACAGACACACGCACACACTCGCACTCAAACACACCCACACACACACACACACACACACACAAACACACATAGAGACATGCACACACACACATAGACACACATGCACAGACATGCACACACACACACACATGCACACACACAGACACACACACACACACACACACACACTACTTGAATGCGCTGCGGTCCTCAGACAGGCCTGTGGGTAAGTCTGGACTTCCCACACCCGGAGAGATGAAAGCGTCAGGGCTAAAAATAGGTTAAACACAGAAACGCAGTGTTCTGTGATGGGGAGCAGCGGAACGCACCTCTGAAAGAGGTGAGCAGCATTGGGTCACGCTTTACAGTAAGGCTCATGAATTGGCATTAACTAATGTAATTGTTAACATGACTTAATGACGGAAAAATACATTAATTGAGCTTGAAATGAAAATTTCACTCGTTCATGCATTTGTAAGCAACCAACTAACGTATTTGTCACATGATATTTAAACATTTGCAAACCGTAGGATTAACGTATTATTAGTTAACCATCAAATTAGAGTCAAGAAAGTGAAACTAACACTCAGAGAAAACAGAAGAGCTGGTTTCACAGACACTGATTAAATTCAGTCCTGGGGCCTGTTCCACAAAACAGGATTACAGAGTTAGCCGGATAACTGCACTAAAATCCCGAGTAAAACCCACAACCCTCCGGAATCTGGAACGCGGACTGAAGTAAAAAAGCGCTGTTCTGGGTTTTTACTCAGCGGAGTTATCCAGCTAACTCCAGCAATCCTGCTTCGTGGAACAGGCCCCGGGACTAAATTGAGTTTCGTATGGAGAATCTCCGTTCAGACATGGATTTAGCCTGGACTAGGCTATCTGTGGAACTGGCCCTAAGTGCCCCAGGAAGGGCCTCACTGGGCTGAGGAAGCCCCTGGGTCTGAGACTGAAGCTGACTGACAGAAGCCAGGCCCGGCTCTTTGGCTGTCAGCTCAGCAGGGTGACGTGCGATGGCACCGGCAAGCCTTTTAGTCTTGTAATAAGACTGGAAGATATTATCTTGTTTTTAGTTAATGTTTTGCACAACAAGTGAAATTTTCGTATTCATATCTTGAAATGAGGTATAAAGCTCATTGGCAATAATTTCATCGTATTTAAACAAAAAAAGTCGCCATTATTTATTTACTAGGGACAGTGCACATTAATCAACATTTTTTCCATCAATGTAAATGTGCCAGAGTTAGGTAATAAGCTCATTTTCATCAGTAGTCCTCTTGACTGTGAGAGGGAACCGGAGTACACAGAGGAAACAGGCAAACCGGGAGAAGATGCGAGCTCTGCGCAGAAAGGGCCGGGCGGGGCTTGAACCCAGGACCTTCTGGTTGTGAGGCAACAGTGCTACCCGCAGAGCCACTACACCACCCATCGCAGTATAAGTGTAAAATACTTGTTTTCTTTCTTGTTTGCCGAAGGTACAGAGAGTTTAGTTGACAAGAGGTCCGCGTTCTCTCTGGAGACCCCTGCTGGTCAAATGGTCCTCCTCTGACTCTACTCTGTGCGAGCTTGGCTGCGGGCTGCGGTGTGGGAGAACTACAGAATCAGTCTCCGCTCTCCCGAATCAGCAGCGGGGGATCGTGCCTTGTTATTAACGCGAAACAAATATTCCAAATTAGGCTGGGAATTTGTTCAGCCCCACAAAATGTGAGCCAAATTTATTTTTAAAAAGGAAAGAAAAAAAGAGAAAGCGGTGAAAAGCGGTCTGTTCACAGCCTCCCAGAACAGGCACAGCTGAGGAAGTGGGAATCAAATCTGCAACCTCCTGTTTCACTGTCAGGACCCAGAGTGGGTAATGGGCACAGCCAACTCAGGGTTTGAGGTGGTGCCAGTGCCCAGGAAGGCTCCACCTGTCCTGGGACAGCCAGGGCTCCAGGGACACTGCTAGCCCAGAGAATCTTGTTTTAAAACTTTTTTTTATTTTGGTAAAAGTAGGATCGGGTATCGAGAACCAATTCGGAATTGGAACCAGTTCAAAATTTCCATGAACTGGAAATTCGATCAGAACAAGTTATGAATTCAGTTGACTTAATGAATAGTTAATATCACTATTCCATATGACTGAAATGCATTGAGTAATATAAAGTCTGTAAAAACGTTCATGTGAACAGAGATGACCAGCTATAATGCCTGGATACGGCATGCACGGACGTATCGCCGCATGGAGACTGTTTTTCCTCAGCAGTAGCACCCCCCAGTTTATCCCCTGATACAGAATTATTTTACTTTATTTCACTCTTCCTTTCACAAAAATGAAGGTAAAGACACCTTATCATGTCTTTAGTGACCATTTACATTTCGTGGTAGCCCAAATTTAGTTTTTGCTTTTGAAACCCCAATGGAAGGAAGGACATGGCTAGTGCCATGGGGACAGAGGAAACACACCTATTGCCATGGAGACAGAGGAGACACACCTATCGCCATGGAGACAGAGAAGACACACCTATCGCCATGGAGACAGAGGAGACACACCTATCGCCATGGAGACAGAGGAGACACACCTATCGCCATGGAGACAGAGGAGACAAACCTATTGCCATGGAGACAGAGAGACACATCTACCTCCATAGAGACAGGGAAGACAAACCTATTGCCATGGAGACAGAGAGACACATCTACCTCCATAGAGACAGGGAAGACACACCCCTATTTCCATAGGGACAGAGGAG
>NC_083762.1:16977209-17034709 GCF_963514075.1 Conger conger | reverse complement strand
GTGTGTGTGTGTGTGTGCGTGTGTGTACAGACCAAGTCACAGTGTGTATGCAGACAATCAGAGAGAGTCTCAGAGTTTGTGTATGTGTACAGAGCAGGTCAGTGTGTGTACAGAGCGAGTCAGTGTGTACAGAACGAGTCAGTGTGTGTACAGAGCAAGTCAGTGTGTGTACAGAATGATACAGTGTGTGTACAGAGTGAGTCAGTGTGTGTACAGAATGATACAGTGTGTGTACAGAGCGAGTCAGTGTGTGTACAGAGCAGGTCAGTGTGTGTACAGAGGTCAGTGTGTGTACAGAGTGAGTCAGTGTGTGTACAGAGTGAGTCAGTGTGTGTACAGAGTGAGTCAGTGTGTGTACAGAGTGAGTCAGTGTGTGTACAGAGTGAGTCAGTGTGTACAGAGCGAGTCAGTGTGTGTACAGAGCAGGTCAGTGTGTGTACAGAGCGGGTCAGTGTGTGTACAGAGCGAGTCAGTGTGTGTACAGAGTGAGTCAGTGTGTGGTGGTATGAAGCTCCAGCTCTACTCCTGGCCCACAGTGTCTTCCTCCTGAAGCTCCTCCATTCATAGTTGTGTTTCTCAGATTTGGCTGGAGGCTCTGGCATCTGACCCCTCCCTCACACTCCTCCAACCCCTCCCCCTCCCCATATACCCCCCCCCCACCCCCTCCTGAAAAGCGACAGATGAAGCCGTGGTCTCGGGGTCCCTGTCAGCCGTCCTGGCGAGGGAGTTCCCCCCGTCCGTCCCGCCGCGTCCATCTGCGTATCCCCTTTCTCTTTTCACCCGGCACAATCACTCCGTTCTTCTACCGCCCCGTCGGCGCGCGGCGCGCAGTCACCCCGAAACGCGGCTGGCGGGAAACGCCCGCGCGCCGATACCTACCTACGCACGGGGACGCGAGCAGGTGGCGGGCGTCGCCGTGGCGATAGAGAGCGCCGTCGCTATGGCGAGGTGTCACTGCAAGGTGGCGGGCTGTCGCTAATGACTCTGGAGAAGCTCTAATGTGTGTGAGAGGGTGTGTGTGTGCGGGGGGGGAGCACTTTGGGAAATTGGTTAATATCCCAGGGGGATGGGGGGGATGGGTAGACACTGAGGGGGGGGGACACGGAGAGACATTACATCACACTATTCCCCCGAGAGGCGAGAGAGGTGACATGGCGCCATGTTGGCCTAAAAGGCGTTTAAACATGGAGCTGCAGCAAAAGGGTGAATGTCAAAATATGTTCAGTTATGAGTCTGGATTCCAGCGCAAATTTCAATTTCATTCGTTTGAATAAAGGTGTGTGTATAAATTGTTCTTGTAGTGATTATTATTTTTATTTATTAATTATTCTATTTTTACAAATTGATAAGAGACAGGGCATATGAAATGTAGGCTGTGGTTATGATAATTTGTTGTTGTGCAAATGAACGAGCTCATGAATAAACATACTATCAAATATTTATGATTTGCATATTCATGTGGATTTTGTGTGTTTGTATGACTGTGGGTGACGTCTGCCGGTTAGCCAGTAAAACGTGCACGTATGTGTACTCGCGTGTTCGTACGTGTAACCCTGCGAGGACTGCATGTGCGCGCTGGGCTTGGAGAACATAGACGTGACCTTAGCGTGTTCGTGACAACACGTTTGTGCTTTACAGTGTGTCTATGTACAAAAAAGCACAGAGTGCGTGTATGTGTGTGACCGTAACACGTGTGCATGTGCCCGTGTACGTGCACGGGCTTTTCCCATGGGGCCGTGCGGCACGGCGGCGGGGGTGTCGCTCGGATACGGGGCTCAGGTGGGAACTGCCCTAACGAGTTTAACGAGGCCAGAGAGCTCCGCTAACGACTTTAACGAGGCCACGGTGCTAGCTGTCCTGGATTCCGAGGCATGACGTCAACAGAGATTTGGCAACGGGAACCGGGCAAGCTGCACACACTTACACACGTCCACAAACACAGAGAGAGAGAGAGAGAGAGAGGGAGAGGGAGAGAGAGAGAGAGAGAGAGAGGAGAGAGAGAGAGAGAGAGAGAGAGAGAGAAGGAGAGAGAGGGAGCGAGAGAGAGAGGGAGAGGGAGTGAGATGGAGAGAGTGAGAGAGAGAGAGAGAGGGAGAGAGAGAGAGAGAGGGAGAGGGAGTGAGATGGAGAGAGTGAGAGGGAGAGAGAGGGAGAGAGAGAGAGAGGGAGAGGGAGTGAGATGGCGAGAGTGAGAGATGGTGGGAGGGAGAGAGAGAGACTTTTTTGGCTTTTGATGTTCCTTTATTGAAACACACAACCTTCCAAAATTGCCTCAAATCCTATCCTCAGCCCCTAAGAGAGAGTGAGAGAGAGAGTGAGATGGAGAGGGAGTGAGATGGAGAGAGAGAAAGAGGGGGAGTGAGATGACAGAGAGAGAGGGAATGATATGGGAAGAGAACAGGACTGAGATGGAGCGAGGCAGAGACAGAGAGGGAGTAAGATGGAGAGAGAGGCAGATAGAGAGAGAGAAAGGGATGGGTAGGGAAGCCTATCTAAGTGTACCCAGCTTAGAGCCCTGCAGTTAATGCTGGTATATGCAGGTGGGGGCAGGGAGGGGGGGGGGGGGGCATTAACGGCATGTTGTCTTTATTAATTGCACAGCAGTCATAAATGAGTCTACCTCAGCATCTCTCTCTCACTGAGCTACCTGCAGGGATTGGGCACGTGTGTGTATGTGTGTGTGTGTGCGTCGGCGTGTGTATGTGTCTACGTGTGAATGTGCATCTGAGCATGAGTATCTGTGCATGAGTGTGTGTCTGTATGCGACTGTGTGTCTGGGTGTGTGTGTGTCTGTGCATGAGCGTGCATGTGTCTACACAAGAGTGTTTGCGTGTGTCTGGGTGTGTATGCGCGTGAATTTGTGCATCTGTCTGTACATGAGTGTTTGTGTGTGTGTCCATGCATGTGTGTAGGCATGCGTGTGTGCGTGCATGTAGGTGTATCTGAGTGTGTGTGATTGTGTGTGTGTAGGTGTATGTGTGTGATTGTGTGTAGGTGTATGTTAATGTGTGTGTGTGTGTGTGTGTGTGTGTAGGCATGCGTGTGTGCGTGCGTGTAGGTGTATCTGAGTGTGTGTGATTGTGTGTGTGTAGATGTTAGTGTGTGAGTAGGTGCATGTTAATGTGTGTGTGTGTGTGTGTGTGTGTGAGTGTGTGTGTAGGCATGCGTGTGTGCGTACATGTAGGTGTATGTGAGTGTGTGTGACTCTGTGTGAGTGTACATGCGTGTGTGTGTGTAAAAGCGGACGGGACATGATGACAGAGCAGAGAGAAAGCAGAGAGCCCCAGTAACCAAGAACAGCTGAGGAACAGATTGCCCCAATACATCATCATCTCTACTGCAGCCAGTACTGAGAGTGTGTGTGAGTGTGTGTGAGAGAGGGAGGGGGAGACAGAGAGAGAGTCAGAGAGAGGGGGGCATGAAGGGGGAGACAGAGAGAGATATAGAGGGAAACAGAAAAAAGACAGGAATAGTGAATAAGCATGGTGAAGGAGAAGAGGAAGAGGGATGAGAGGAGAGAAAAAGGGGGATGAAATAGAGGTAAAATGGAGTGGACATGAAAGGGAAGATGAGGAGAGAAGAGATAGACAAGCGTAGAAGTGAGGGAACAGAAGTAGAGGAGGAGAGATAGGGGGAAAGTGAAGAGAGACATGGAAGAGACAGAGAGAGAGAGGAAATGAAGTAGGGTGGTGGGGAGGCGGGGTGACGCTGTTTATAACCTGTAATGTCTCACTGTGCCTCATTCACTCTGATCACTGAACCATTCAGTTGCACTCATTGTAAACTCTCCTGCAATACTTAATAACCTTGTCATTCCAATAAAGCTGCTTTTGAAAGGGTGAAAGAGAGGGAGGGGGAGAGATTGGAGACTGAGAGGGAGGGGGGAAGAGAGAAATGGAGACAGACAGAGAGAGAGAGAAAAAGAGGTGGAAGGAAACGCAGTCCAGGGTCCCTTATCCAGGTGCACCTGGTTTAGAGGTCACTGGAAGGGCAGGGCCAGTCTCGGCGCGGGTGAGTAACCGTTGGTAAATTACCTGCTGTCATTAATGCGCCAGTGCAGCCGTTTGAGGTTTAAAAGTTCAGCACAATACACCGCCGCCTTGTTTTAATACGTTTCATGTGCCAATACACTCGCTGATATAACCAGGACGCAATGATTGGCTGCTTTCTGTGTGCGGGCGCGCGCGTGTGTGTTCGCGTGTGTGTGTGTGTGTGTGTGTGTGCGTGTGTTTAAAAGGCGGAGAGGCAAGAGGCCTGCTATCAGGAGGGGGGTAAGTGAGGGCATATAGGTGGGAGCAGAGGATTGACAGGAAATTCATGTACAACGCTGACATCTAATAAAAATAACATACTTTTCTCCCGTACGCTCATTCAGTTTCCTCCCCGTCTCTCCCCGCCGCTACACCACGTGATGTGAAGGACCGGCTCATAAAACGCTTTGCCTCCCGTTCAGCATCTCTAGGCAACGCTGTTAACTTTTACTTCAAAGTCAAAGCCTCATTATCCATATAGTCACAATATATTCAACGTAAGCAAACATAATAATGTAGCTGAAATATAGGCTTTGAGTTAGACTCGTGATTGCCGTTTGTTCCTACACCAGTCTTTCCATTATAAAATACCTGCAGCTATACTAGGAAAATATTATTAAAATTTCCATCTGAACTGAGGCGGAGATTAATATTTATCAGGTAAAACAGGCCTGAGGTGAAATTCGTCAGAAACTCTTGAAGACAGACGATTATGCTGAAGAAATGCTGAGATTATCACAGTACACCACAGGCCTTTAAAATTATGGTTGGCATTTATGGTTGGCCATATAAATGGCATTTATCCAGAGCTACGAGGACAACTAAAAAAATAATTTAGACTTGCATATTAATTTATACTGCTGGACATATAGTTTACGTATCTTCGTATCCTGAAATGTACAACAGCAGTGTCATACCTGGGAATCAAACTTGCAACCAAACTTGCAACCATTCGGTTAGCAGCCCATTGTGCGTTGAAGCCCGTACCGCGACCGGCTTGTTTTCGCTCCATGCGGCCGCATGTTCTCCATCTCTCCTCCGCTCGTCAGTCATCGCTGTCCCCGCTTGGCCTCGGATCCAGCTGTAGTCAGTCTGCCGCCGTCGGTCAGCGGAGACGGAGAGACCCAGAGTTCACACAGAGCGTTGCCTCACGGGCGGTCAAAGGACCGCAGACCCAGTCCAGCTCACCAACAAAGGATCATAGCTCACAGCGCCAGCGCGGATTTTTATTTACAATTACTTGTTAATTATCATCAGCATTGACACTCATGGTTGTTGTTGCATTGTGCATAACAGTCTTACCAAGCGTTGCTTTCAGTGTAGTTAGCCAGGCCACTTCAATAATACATCTAAATGTATACTTGCATTTTGCAATCAGATTTAAATGCATTTATATATTACAATTTGAAATGTATAAGACTGGACAGGGAAATATCTGAGTGTTTAGGTTAAAACAAGCAGCTGTAGGCCTTTTAATTTAGCACATAGTGAAACTATGCAACTGTTTTGTATCGCATTACAAATTATTAATCTGATGGCAGACAGATGTTTTCTTACTTATTGACAACCACAGAACTCCAGGATTACCAAACCGTCCGCAGTTCTGTAAGGACGGGCAAATACTGCCATCTGTTGGTGAAAATGGGAACAAGAGAATCTGTTCGGCGTCGTCCAAGACTTTGTTTTCAATCAGGAGTTAGAAATACGGCTAGTTAGGGGCCAATTCAGGTCCGCCGAGGACAATGTGTTTGGCCCAACGCGTCAATCGACCGCTGCAGTCCGGCCAAACGGGTCCATTCACTTCCAGAAGCGTCATGGCAAGACGGCTGGTTTGTTTGCCTGTTCGCTGTAACGCCGTGGAAGTGAGGTTTTTTTAAATGTTTTTTTTTATAAGGGATAGGACAAAACGTGTACATGTGATGTTCAAAACCAAGATGACCCCTAACTTGTACTAAATTCTATTAACAAATTATTTCAGAAATCAGTCATTTCACCATTCGACATGCATAATTATTATTGTTATTATTAATTATTATTATTATTAATATTATTATTATTAAAAAATGGACTACATGGGTATAGAATATAAAGATCGACAATATACTCTCCACAAAACTCATACAGGGCGTTCATCAAGGGTGATTCTAACCTTAATAGTATCAGATTAGATCGCAGTCCAGAGTAGGAGGTATATCCTTATTTAAGTGCCACCCCTCTAACATGGTAAACTACTGTGCAGTGGGACCACCAAATGTGGAGTATTTCATCTTGGCCAAAAGGAATGCCTTTGGACGTATTCTCCTTTTAGGACTGATTAAAATTCTTGGAAATTTCTTCTCCATTGCCCACAACTGCCCGTTAGTCGTTAAAATCTGTATAAATGTAACAGGTGTGCAAAATATGTTGCTACTTTTCAGTATGAACAGCTTTGCATTCAAATCTCTGAATGACAAAGAAATGGTTCCCGCTCTTAAATGTCTCTGTATAAAGCAAAGTGGGGAAAACATGCAAGTCAACGTGGTTTTATTATAAAACAGTACATACTACATAGATATAAATATTTCACATGCATATTGCACAAAGAGAATAATAACGATATACCACACAGAGAAGAACAATATATGACGCAGAATATAAAACAAATAGAGTAATCAGTTAAAGAGGCAGCATCGGTGCATCATGTCTCTCTCAGACACACGCACGCACGCACACACACACACCTGCAGAAGCCAGCTGAATACTGCCATCATGGTAAAACACTACTTGACGAAGGATACAAAAACCAAAGAAATTCAGTTGAAATACAATGATTAATATGCATAGATCTGTCTGAAATCTGTTTAAGAGTTCATGTCCTTATGTGGTCTTACAGTGGGAGGCAAGCCAGCAAAAGGGGGGTGGGATCTTAACATGAACATTCACTGTAGCCCTGGGGGGTTTAATCACAAAGCAGAATTACTGAGTTGATGGAGTAAAACCTGGAGCCCTTCCAAAACTGGAACATGGGCTGCAGTAAAAACAGCTGTCCTGAGTTTTACTCAGTGAACTCATCCAGCTAACTCAGTAATCCTGCTTCACGATACAGCCCCTGAAGGTCAAAGTGGTCGCAGAACCACATGCAGTGGCATTGATGGCTGACAGGTGACAAACCAATCGGAGCATCAGAATCAGCTGTTACCAGAAGGCGTTCAAGATCCTCTCCGGTCTTACTGCCATTACGCGCTTATCTAAGATTGAGTCATGTTACCGACGCGTGCTTATCCTAACCCGAGTCACTCTGCCGTTATGCGTTTATCCGAGATCGCCACCAACTCCACTTTGCATTTCGCAGAGTGAAAGTATCATGGGCCACACACAATGGGCGGAGATGCCACGATGACATCATTCACTGGCACATATCAGTCAGCAGATTTGGCCATACGAGGACTTGGCTCTATATAGGGGGAAAAAACACTATGATTGGTCAAATCTGCGAGCCACTGATAACGCATGAAAGCCCATCCTTTGGTGCTCGTATAGCGTGTCTCGCCCAGCACACTGCCTTCTGTTTTCGGGTGTAATTCTCGGCGCGTTGGATCAGCAGAGGCCTGCATGTGGCACCCGCTCTCTCTCGCTCAAATTATTTGGCACCTGTCACCCAACCGAACAAACCCTTTGGCAAACAAAAGTTAAACTGGCAGCACGACAGGAACGACTAAATCACATTATCCGACCGTGCCAGGGCACTTTCATTTTTAGCGTTGCTTAAAAAAAATTACACATGCATCCCGCGTATGATTACTGAAACACCCCGTGCTCTCGTTTAGATTTTTACCCCTTTCCCCAACACCGTTTCAACGGATCCGCAAGAACTGCATCAGTGGCCATTTTAGCGAGCTTCCCCTATTATATATATTTTTAAAGGTGTTTGGGAACACGCAACAGTGTTGCCCAACATGTCACACAAAAGTCTTTAAGGAAACATGAACCCAAAAAATAGGAAAAATTAAATTAAAATAAAGTAACATCTCTCCTTGGGGTTCCATTTTATAATAGCTTCCTGGTTTGGCATTTGCTTTTTAAAAGGGTGTGGTCTTTGGTATACACACAATGGAGCAGTGCACTATGGGATCGAAGTTTCCCTTTGTGTGCTTGTGCGGTTCTTGGCTGTCGATTTGCATAAAAGCATTTACCTTCATTTCAAGGCCTTGGTTTCAAATGAAATCAGTGACTGCTAAAACCATACTTTCAAAGCTTAGGACTTTTTAAAAAGCAAATATAAAAACTAAGCAATTTCCAGCAAATGAAATCTGCAGAAGAACCATTTTACATCTGTGGCAATCAATTGTCCCCACTGAGGGCTCAGTGGATGACGTTCAAAAGCAGTGCACAAAATAACTTTTGAACGCACACAACTTTGGCATTTCACTACACGTACATTAAGGCATATTAAAAAAATAATATAAATACAATTTTTATGGATTAAATTAATCCCAGATTTAAACAGAAAGATGTGCCACTCGGCAAACCTCAGTTCTGCAACTCCACAGTCCTCATGAGGAACACAGAGCAGGACTGCTGAGTGGCTCATACGGTTAAGGCACAGTGTTAGTGTGTACGGACCTCACTGTCTGTTTATTATTTCTATTAAAGAAATAAATAATAAACAGACTCAGCGCTGGCCGGGTAGCTGCACATTTCAGAATCTTTTCTAAAGGATACTGAACCAGACCTGGGTCAAATACATCATTTGTTCGCGATTCAAATACATTTCTACGCTTTACTGAGCCTGTCTGGCGTATTGGAACTTCTGAAACGCCAAGTCCAAACCCCGTCTTCTGGCCCTGTCGGTTGGCTCAGTTGCACCAGGCAAGATCAAGCGAGCGCAGAAAAGTAATTGAATCCAAAACAATTATGTATTCGACACGGGTCTGCGAGTAACAAAAAGGCAAGCGGTGTAACATTTGAATGCAGGTATAAAATATACGTATATACAAACGCATGATCAACTGCGGTACATGAAATGGAGTGGTCTAGGCCAGCCCAGGCACCCGTCACCCAGGCCCGGAGAGATTAGGCAGGTAAGCAGGCAAAGCCAACAGCTCCAGATGGGAGGGTTCTCAGGGCTCTGATAGGTCAGAGTGAAATGGCGGAGGCAGCCAATGGGGGATTAGGAGGCCCATCTGCCCAGAATCCCTCCTGTAGAGCCCTGGCACAGCGTCAGGAATCCCTGAACCAATCAAATATTTGAGGTAATCATTGGGAGCCGATGGCGCATGCATTAAGTGTGTTTTGGGGGTGAGTACTGGGTCAGGGACGAAAACTCCAGGCTATAGGTGATTAACGGCACAGCCCCGCGTCAAACCAGAGAGCACTCCGCTACAGGGCTCAACTGTGATTAGGCCAGGAGATTTCATCACACGAGGAAGCTCAGAACACTTAAAAAATCGTTAAAGAAAAAAAATAAAAATGCTCGTTTAAGAGTCAAGATAAATATTCAAAATTGACAGAAAACATGACATGATTGACATGAACATGAAAATAATTATGTCCTTTTTGGTGTTATGCGTGTCACTTCTAATCATGAGATCCGCAGGTTTGACACAACGCCTATGAATACTTACTATATTCACTTCTGATTGGCAGCCCACTAAACGGTCACACCGCTGATTGGTTGAAACATAAAGAGGATAAAACTTAGCCCAAAAGGCCAATAAAAAGTTATTTGCACAGGATAAGAGCTTTCTTGCTTTCAGGCACAGAAAAAAAACTAAAACTTTTTTTTTTAACTAAACTTCAATTCTCAACAAATAAATAGGCTTAATATCCTAGTGTTGGTTTTCTTTGGTTCTTCATGAAAAACTCTAATGATATAATGATTTTTATAAATCATTATGAAACATATGATTTTGATTGCACTGGGTATTTAAACTAATTTCAGCAACTAATCCTTCAGCTCCCTCGTGTCCTCACAGACGCAGTGAGGTAACCGGTGGGGGGGGCGGGGTTGTAATAATCTCCGCACAGTCGAAACGCTGTGGGCCTCAGCTTTCCTAAAACAGAAAACGGGTGAAGCTAGAATGAGCTGTCAGTCTCAGACTTGTTTGAAGAAGGGTTCTCTCTACGGTAAACTTTTGTTTAGATGATTTAAGTTGGGGAGTGGCTAATAGCTTGAGGTAGCTCCTTCCATTTCGTGGGGTTTATTATCGTTCTCCCATCCTGTGCTAAAAGCTTATCCGTCTGGACAGGTGGGCACCCCGCCAAAGTCGCTGGCTTGGTGTCAAAATTCACTTTTTCCTCAATTTAGTCAATTCTTCATAACCTTACAAACATGTAAAAACCATATAATTTTATAAATGTGTAAAATTGTAATACTTGAGTATTTTAACACTGGGGCTTTTTACCATCCACTTCCTGGAAAAATGATTTGAAATGAGATTTTACGTCATCGTGTACCAGTGGGTGCATGTTGTTCAAATGTCTGTCAATTTTCCGTTCCCCTCCAATCAATATCCTTTCAAACAGCGGCGCAAATTCTTCCCCCTCAAATCAACTCAGCGCCCTTCAAAAACCCCACGATTACATCAGAGCAGGAAAGCTAGTGCTGCGCTAACTTAAAGAACACACCCCTTGCTTTTGTGGGGCGGGGTTGGGACGGGAGGGGGAGATCCGTGACGGGGGCGTAGGATTTTGGAACGGGGCGTGGTCGGGGTGGCGGGGGCCTTCCGTGCCGGGGTGCGGAGGAGGGGGCGTTTCTCGGGGCGGGTGTTTTCAGCCCCGGACTCCGCCCCCCCGAAGCCCCTCTTCGTACAGGAGGGGCTGGGGGTGGGCGGGGCATGGGGAGCGGGCGTAGGCGTGGCCTTCAGCTGGGCCAGTCTGTCAGTCTTCTTCCTGAGGTCCATTTTGACCAATAGGAGGCTGTTCTGCAGCTCCCCCAGGGCCTGGTCCTGAGGGGGTGGGAGGGTGGGAGGGTGGAGGAGAGTGTGGGCGGGGCCAGGGGGAGAGAGGGATGGAGAGAGTATTAGAAGAGGAGAGGAACAGGGAAAGAGAATGAGGATGAAAAGAACAGGCCTGTATCTCCGCTCCCCCCGACCTCAAAATAAAACCCAAGGGCTCTTTCCAATCGCTTATTTAATCTGTACTGGTCTCCGTGGTTCTCCACTGAACCGGAAATCATTCATGGTCCGCCGTCTTTTGAGGACATTCCAATCTCAAAGGAGTGCATCCTTTAGCGGATTTCTTTTGCAACGCGTGATGTCGAAACAATCGACCTGCGGTGGGCGTGAGGGGTTAGGCAGGGATGGAGGGAGAGAAAAGGAGAAATGGAGAAAGAGAGAGGAGGAGGAATAAAAATAATGTATTGGTGGAAACGGTCATGCATGAAGAATGCAGTGGCAGACTATCATCATGACCCCATTTTCTTAATTGACCTTTCAGCTTATGTCAGGGGATCTGATGGAGTGAGTAGGTCAGTGTGAGTAGCTCAGTGCATTGTTGGTCTGGTTGAGATTGGGTGAGTAGGTCAGTGTGCTGTGGGTCAGATTGCATGAATAGGTCAGTGTGCTGTGGGTCTGATTGGGTGTGTAGGTCAGTGAGTGGGTCAGTGTGCCTGGTTGAGTGAGTAGGTCAGTGTGCCGTGAGCCTGGTTGAGTGTGTAGGTCAGTGTGTAGGTCAGTGTGCCTGGTTGAGTGAGTAGGTCAGTGAGTAGGTCAGTGTGCCTGGTTGAGTGTGTAGGTCAGTGTGCCGTGAGCCTGGTTGAGTGTGTAGGTCAGTGTGTAGGTCAGTGTGCCTGGTTGAGTGAGTAGGTCAGTGAGTAGGTCAGTGTGCCTGGTTGAGTGTGTAGGTCAGTGTGTAGGTCAGTGCGTAGGTCAGTGCGTAGGTCAGTGTGCTGTGTGCCTGGTTGAGTGAGTAGGTCAGTGAGTAGGTCAGTGTGCCTGGTTGAGTGAGTAGGTCAGTGAGTAGGTCAGTGTGTAGGTCAGTGAGTAGGTCAGTGAGTAGGTCAGTGTGTAGGTCAGTGAGTAGGTCAGTGAGTAGGTCAGTGTGTAGGTCAGTGAGTAGGTCAGTGTGCCTGGTTGAGTGAGTAGGTCAGTGTGTAGATCAGTGAGTAGGTCAGTGAGTAGGTCAGTGTGCCTGGTTTTACCTGCTTGGCCAGCGTGCCGTCAGCTTTGGCCAGCGTGAGGCGCAGTCTCTCCCCGCTGGTGTTATGGCAACAGGCCCTCCCTGCAGCCTGCAGATCCCTGCCCATACCCTGCAGATCCATCCGCAGCTGCCGCAGACACTGAGAGAGAGAGAGAGAGAGAGAGATAGGGGAGAGAGAGAGGGAGAGAGAGAGAGCAAGGGAGAGGGGGAGAGAGAGAAAAGAAAAGAATAGTTGAGGCAAGTAAAGAAAAAGCAGAGAGGGAAAGAGGAGAATAGTGGGCGGGGCAACAGTTATGCGAAAACAGATTAAACAAATCCATCACTGAGCCATAAAGAGCCCTTTTGCACACACAAAACAAATGCACTCAAATCTGTAATTGCGTTGTAACATTGTATCGAATCCAAAACAACATTGCAATTGTTTTGGATTCAATACTTTTCTGTGCTCGATTGATTTCGCGCAGTTGAGACGACCAATGGGTGAAGGTTTGCAGTTTTTGAGTGTTTAATAGGCTCGCTCAGACACACACGCACACATGCGCACACACACGCAGTACTGACCCGCTGTCCCTCCTGCAGCTTGTGGTCCACAGCGGAGGTGAGGGTGTTGGAGGGGGGGGGCAGAGACAGCAGGCCCTGGCAGCGCCTCAGCTCTGGGGGGGGGGGGGGGGGGGGGGGGTCCACGGACACACGGTCAGTTACAGCAGTTACTCATTCAAAATAGAAATAAGATTTTAAGTATGAATATGACTAAAATACCTTTTTTGCAGTGTACACTGTTAAGCCAAACGTATAGAGCTTTTCAAACGAAGGAAATCTATGACAGTGAACCAGTTGAGTAGTGGAGCTCAATCGCTCTGATATTAATAACTTTCATGTACAGATAGGGATGTCCATAAAAACCCAGCAGTGGCTTGTTACAGACCACCCTGTGTTCATTTCATTTATCTACCCTTGACCAGGACAGCCCCATTGAGACTGACATCTCTTAATTCTAGAGCCCCTGACACTTATTCAACAGCATAATATGGCAACACTTTCATAGTCACCATGACAATTCAGGAATGTTTATGTTGATATTATGGAACATATTACATCATACACAAAAAAAAAGACAATCTTAACAAGCATTTAGTCTTATATTTAGAATCGTATTTCTATTACTTTTTTGCTAAATGACAGAACGATTGCCAATGAGGTGAAACAGTTTGACTCATTTCAAGATTTGCCAATAGCAACGTTAAAAAAACTTCAAACAAGCTAGAATTTTCTCCTTGAGAGAAAGGAATGATATTTAAAATCTCATCACAAGACTAAAATGCTTTTTAAAGAAAGAATAGCATAATATAGTGTAGACCCGTATCTTCACTGCAGTCACTCACAACCAGTATTTTAGTCTTGTTTCTAGACCTAAAATATTCATTCTATAACTTTTTTGCTAAATATGACAAATAAGAAAGACAGGTTGACTCATTTCAAGATTTGCCAACGGTGACGCAAGACCATTTCACTTGAGAAAAAAGCATTTCAAACGTCATTACAAGAGTAAAAACGCTTGTTAAGACAGATAAAAAAAAATTTGGCAGCGAATCATACTGTAGCGTAGGCTGGTTTCACGGACACAGATTAGGCTTAATCCTGGCCTAATGAGATTTGCAAGGAGAATCCCCCCTCGAAACTGAATGTAGTGTAGGACTACGCTGAACGTGTGCCTGAAACAGGCCCTGTGTGTTACACACTGTGTTCGTCCTCACCCCGCGTTTTCTCCCGCAGGTCGGAGCGACACTGCTCCAGCTCGGCCTGGACTCTGCTCAACTCCTCCGCCACGGAGAAGTATGAGGAGGAGCAGAACGAGGAGGAGGAGGAGGAGGAGGAGGAGGAAGGAGAGGAGGAGGCTTGTCGCCGGGGGAGACGGGGAGTTTCTGGGTGGGGCAGTGCGTCGCTCACCCCGGACCCCCCCTCCGCACTCCTCCGCAGGTCAGCGGCCATCCGCCCGATCTGTTCATCCCGCTCCTGACAGGAAGAGAGAAATAACCATGAGCTGCGTCAGGTTCAGACCACGATACGAACCCAAACGCACCTGTAGAGACCAGTTCGTATCATTATAAACGGCAGATTTAAAGTTTTAGCTCACATCAGTGCACAGATTAGCATCTTATTTTATCTACACACTCACATCAGCACATACATTAAAGTAGCTGATTGTAGTTGTATGCTCATAGCACACGCATAAGCACAATGCTCAAAAGCATCCCAGGACCTCCATCATAAGCTCAAAAGGGTTATATCTAAATGAAATTCCCAAATCTACATAAAGAAAGTCGCTGCATATCTAGTCTGGCCAGGGACCCCCCCTACAGTACCTTTAAGGCCCACCAGGGTCCACTGACACCCTGTTAAAAACCGAGGGTCAATTGCAGGAGTGCCCAGTCTTGTGCCATGCAGGGCTGAGAGTACGCAGGTTCTCATTCCAACCAATCACGACACCAGCTGCTTTCACTAATGAACACCCTCCTCGCTGGAATGAAAACCAGCCCTCCCCTCCATGGCATATGATTGGGCATTATGCTTTTGACCAGTGGTGTCCAGAGACCAATCAGAGAGGAGGGGTAAGCTTCAGAGGAATCTGACATATAAACATATAAAACCTCTGCTTGCAATGGTCTCCCTTCTCTTTCTCTCCCTCCCTCCCTCCCTCCGTCTTCCCCACTCCCTCCCTCTCTCTCTCCCTCCCTCGCTCTCTCTCGTCACAGTCCAATCATACTTCAATAAAACCATAACACTACTAACAATTATTTCTGCAATGCAGAATTACCGAATATTGAAATAAAATCCCACTAGCACACAAGCCGAATAGGCCGTCCCTTCAATTCGCTAAAGAGCTGGAAAGCTATAAAAACGGTCCATCTAATAAATTCAGACTATAAACTCAGCAGGTCGGGGGAAGGCTGGCTATATATTCTCCTGCCAGCGACGCTCACCTTGGGCAATGCACAGTGGGTTTAATATCCTACAGAACAGGACCCTGCATGAATTTGATTGGTTTTTATTGATATTTTGTATTTGTGTACTGAAGCACAGCGTGCTCTCGCACTCCTGTCCCGGGTTCAGCTTTGAGAACTTCGGGGAGCGAAGCTTTGGGAACTTTGGCTACGCGTCTCGGGTCTGTTAAATCAGCCGTGGCGGTTAGATCAGGGCCGGGGAGTGGAACTGGAGAAGGTACTGCGGTTTCTTCTTTTCTGTGCTGAAATTTCCACGACGTGTTTGTAAGGTGCTGTCCTGAGGCTGAATCGTACTGCCGTCAATTTATTTTCGGTTGAACGCATCAGGAAATGTGGTCAATTTAGCTGTAAACGTGATCTGAAAATGCACCAGTTTTAATCATTCGTTGCTTGGAATCTTTGCTTCCATTTCATTTATTTTTGGAGCTATAAGTCATAATTTATAAGCTTAAATGAATAACCTATAATCAAAACAGTTTTAATATGAGAAAATGATGAAGCACATTGGATGTAGCATGTCTGGGTGGAGTAGCATATTTTTGTGGTGGGTATAGAATCTTTCTGGTGGGTGTAGTGTGTGTCTCACCTCTATCTCCTGAGTGTAGAATCTCTCTGGTGGGTGTAGTGTGTCTCACCTCTATCTCCTGGGTGTAGAATCTCTCTGGTGGGTGTAGTGTCTCACCTCTATCTCCTGGGTGTAGAATCTCTCTGGTGGGTGTAGTGTGTCTCACCTCTATCTCCGGGGTGTAGAATCTCTCTGGTGGGTGTAGTGTGTGTCTCACCTCTATCTCCTGGGTGTAGAATCTCTCTGGTGGGTGTAGTGTGTGTCTCACCTCTATCTCCTGGCTGTAGAATCTCTCTGGTGGGTGTAGTGTGTCTCACCTCTATCTCCTGGCTGTAGAATCTCTCTGGTGGGTGTAGTGTGTCTCACCTCGATCTCCCGGGTGTAGAATCTCTCTGGTGGGTGTAGTGTGTCTCACCTCTATCTCCTGGCTGTAGAATCTCTCTGGTGGGTGTAGTGTGTCTCACCTCTATCTCCTGGCTGTAGAATCTCTCTGGTGGGTGTAGTGTGTCTCACCTCTATCTCCTGGCTGTAGAATCTCTCTGGTGGGTGTAGTGTGTCTCACCTCTATCTCCTGGCTGTAGAATCTCTCTGGTGGGTGTAGTGTGTCTCACCTCTATCTCCTGGCTGTAGAATCTCTCTGGTGGGTGTAGTGTGTCTCACCTCTATCTCCTGGCTGTAGAATCTCTTCAGGCTCTTCTGCAGGTTGGAGACCTTGTCCTCGTATCGCTCCTCCATCAGAGCCCTCTCTGACTCCAGAGTCTCCCTGTACAGAGAGGCAGGAGTGTCACGTCAGCCTCACACACACACACACACACACACACACACACAAACCTCATACAACCATACAACACACACACAACACACATCAGCCTCATACAACACACACACACACAACACACATCAACCTCATACAACACACACACACACACACACACACACAAACCTCACACAACACACACACACACATCAGCCTCATACAACACATACACAAACCTCATACAACACACACACACACACACATCAGCCTCATACAACACACACACCAACCTCATACAACACATACACACAACACACATCAGCATCATACAACACACACACACAACACACATCAACCTCATACAACACACACACACACACACACACAAACCTCACACAACACACACACATCAGCCTCATACAACACACATAACATAGATTTGAGTAGGATATCTAACACGGCGTGGCCATCCTATATGGATATTCACGTTTGTTTCTGATTGGCAGTCCATGAAACAAACACACTGCTGAGTGGATAAAATAGAAATGTCACGATACAAAAGCAAGAAACGTTGTACAAAAGCCCCAGTACTAAATCTTCCTGTATTGGCCAGTTTAAGAACCCAATGATGCAAGCCCTCCTCCTCCTACTTCTCTGCCTCCTCCTCCCCCGTACCTGAAGTCGTCCTCCATGTGAGCGATCACCTCCATCATCTCCCCGCACACCTGCTCCCTCACTCTGCCTTCCAGCACCTCCCTCTCCTCCCTCTGCCTCTGCACCTCCTTCTTCAGAACCTCGATGGCACGCACCAGCTCCTGCAGGAGAAACGGCCCTGTCGCTGTAAAACTCCTTTCAGCAGCGAGGCAAAGGCAGTAATTATGCAATACTACACCAGAACGCGATGTGTTTATCTCGCATGTTCATATCTCGATGAATATGTGACATATCACGCAGCCCTACTGCGTTTGTGAATGACAAGAGCTGTAGGTCAGCTCAGCAGTGACATCATCTCACAGTAGATCACGACTAAGTGTATTATCGCAGTTATACAACAGTTTCATCGACACGTTACAAAGAAGAAAAACGTAAAGAAGAAGTCAGAATCTAAGTATTTTTCTGTTGCTTTTTAACGACAGAACAGAGCACTTCTCTAGTGTAGCTGCGCTATGGGTTTATGCTATCTCTGACACATTGAATAAACTGAATGTAAACAAAGCGGTTTGGTTTTGCCAAGCTAGGACTGGCTTATTGTGAGGTAATGTCACTCATTTGAAGGCATCAAATTGTGAGGTGGAAACTGTTGTATAATAATCATTATGTTTGGACAGATTATAGCTCTGGGGTTAGACCTGGTCAGGAATAGACAGCCCTGGTCCTCTGTAGCCCCAGAAAAGAGAACAGATTCAGGAGAGGGTCCTGTGTAGCCCCAGAGTAGAGAACAGATTCAGGGGAGCGGCTCGTAAAAGCGCAGGAACCAACCTCGGGGTCAAACATGGTGATGTCACCCTCTTCCTCCTGGCTGCACTCTCCCTCCTCCTCCTCCTCCTCCCGAACATTCGGATTGGTCTGCAGCCCGTTCGACCGCAGCAGCGATTGGATGAAGGCCACGTGCGCCTTGGAGGACGGAGCGTGCACAAGCTGATGAAGAGGAGCAGAGGAAGATGCCTGAGGCTGGGCCAGAGGAGGGCTACAGCCAAGAGAGCGGAAACGATGATGAATTATGCCCGTTCAGTGGCGGAGAGACGGAGGCTCATTTGGATCCGAGGCGATTTGCCGTAGACGTGGGCAGAACTTTTGCTCAAGGCAATAAAAACGCTGTCAAGGCAGGTTTCTTCCTGAATATTCATGCCTCTTACGATGCAGCACGGATGGTTCTAAGTTGCAGAGACAGGGAGTTTTCTTCGACCGGACAAAATGAGTAAACAATACGTGCCCAGTGGGCAGCACTTCTGTGGATGTTTTCGTGAACAGGGTAATAGACAAGGCACAGAATACACACAAACACATGAACATGTGCGTGCACACACACACACACACACACACACATACACACACAGAAAAACAGCAAACATAACACGCGCATAAGATCTGTGCATCCATAAGGAAGTATTCTCAGAAGTATAGGAATACGTGCGCGCGCACACACACACACACACACACACATAGTGTGCCTGCGTGGCGATGGCAGATAACTTTAGCGCCTGCAGCGTCTCGTCGTAGGTGGAGGCACACGACACACACACACACACACACACACACACACACACACACATTACATTAATGCCATTTGGCAGACGCTCTTATCCAGAGCGACGTACAACTGATTAGACTAAGCAGGAGACAATCCCCCCCTGGAGCAATGCAGGGTTAAGGGCCTTGCTCAAGGGCCCAATGGCTGTGCAGATCTTATTGCGGCTACATCGGGGATCGAACTGGGGATCGAACCACTGACACACAATATCTGTATGTATATGAGGAATTTGCTGTGAACACACACACGCACACACACACACCCATAGTGTACCTGGGTGGCAATGGTGGAGAGCTTTAGCGTCTCCAGCGTCTCGTCGTAGGTGGAAGCACACGCACACCACACACACACACACACTCACACACACAATATATTTGTGTATATGAGGAATTTGCTGTGAACACACACACACACACACCCACATTGTACCTGGGTGGTGATGGAGGAGAGCTTTAGCGCCTGTAGCGTCTCATCATAGGTGGAGGCACACACACAAACCCAGTCCGCAGAAGAATAGGAATACGCACACAAACAAACAGTGTGTAAGGCGTACCTGGGTGTTGCGCGCACACAGTCCTCAGAAGTATAGGAATACGCACACACACACACACACACACAGACAAACACACACAGTCCTCAGAAGTATAGGAATACGCACACACACACCTGGGTGGCAATGGCGGAGAACTTGAGCGCCTGCAGCGTCTCATCATAGGTGGAGGCACACAGACACACACACACACACACACAAACACACACACAGTCCTCAGAAGTATAGGAATACGCAGAAACTGCGTACCTGGGTGGCGATGGCGGAGAACTTGAGCGCCTGCAGCGTCTCGTCGTAGGTGGAGGCGCAGGGGTTGATGTTGACCACCATGCAGGAGCGGCCCCGCCCGCTGAAGAAGCCCTGCAGCACCCGCGTCAGCTTGCTGTCCCGGAACGGCACCACCAGGGGGAGCCGCGACCTGCGGGGGAGACAGGAAGTGCCACCGCCCGCGTCAGACACCCGTCTATGGTACCGCTGCAGCGATGATTACACAGCTGTGTCCCAAACCGCACACTCCGCACACTACTCTCACTCCATATCAATGAAGGTCGTTCTGAGATTTAGTACGAGTCGTATGCTAGTATGCGGTTTCGAACACAGCCTCATCAGAGTCGGTCTTTTAGGGAGTGTTCCCAAAATCTAATTTATACAGTGCATAACTCAATCAAACAGTTCAATCATATTAAGTCTAGATTACCATAATAAAACACACAATTTCTTTGCTGCTTTCATTTCATTCCTGTGAAACTGTAGTTAATTAAATTAAAAGTATTGACAGGTGAAACACTGAGATGCACTTTCTCAGAGATGAGTTAGTGTGTCTGTGCATATTGAATACTAGTCATGGTGACCTTTTGGTAGTGTGCCAGCAAGACCCATTTCTCCAGTAACTGCACACTGACAATGCTAGACGAATGTGTGTGTGTGTCTGTGTGCGTGTGTGTATACCTGCATCTCTGGTTGTGTCTGAGTGCTGTAACAAACGCCCCAGTGTGTGAGTGTGTGTGTGTGTATGTATGTGTATGTGTATATATGTGTGTGTATATACCTGTTGCTCTGGTTGTGTCTCAGTGCAGTAACACAGCGTCCCAGTGTGTGCAGGGAGGTGTTGATGTTGTTGGCCTCTTTCATGCGCTCCCCACTGCACTGGTCCTTACAGCGCTCCGACCCAGCCAGGTCACAAACCGTCAGCCTGAACACACACACACACACACACACACACACACACACACACACACACACACACACACAGGAAAGAGGGTTATAAAACACACTAATATACACGCATTGTCAGCCTGAATACAGACACACACACACACACACACACACAGTTGTGGTGTGCAGTTCTGGGGGGTGCACTATAAGAAAGATATAGAGGCACTGGAAAGGGCAACTAGATTGATTCCATGTGTAAAAGATAAGTTACAAGGATAGACTTAAGATGCTTAATCTCTTTAAGCTTAGTAGAAGGAGACTTAAGGGGGATTTGATTGAGGCTTTTAAATTCATTACAGGGATTAACAAAGTGAATTAAAGGTGATTCTTCAGGGTGAGTTTGGTTAGCAGAACGAGAGGGCACAAATGGGAATTGGCAAAGGAGAAATTCCACACAGATATTAGGAAGTCTTTTTTCACACAGCGAGTGGTCAATATGTGGAATAGTAGTAGAGGCAGAAACACCGGGGGTTTTCAAGACCAGGCTGATACTAGGTATTATTTAGCTTTTAGGCAAACTAGGCAGTAGGTACACTTAGGGGCAAAAAAAGGCAAACATTATTGGGCTGAATGGCCTGTTCTCACCATGACCTTATGTTATGTTACATATATACACACCATCAGCCTGGACACACACACACACACACAGGGGACTGGGTCATAAAACACACACACATACACACGCAGTCAGCCTGAACATACAGGGGACTTAATCATTCAGTAAGCACACATATATACACACACACACACACACACACACACAGGACAGTGACATAAAACACACACATACAAACACCATCAGCCTGGACATACAGAGGACTTAATCATTCAGTAAGCGCGCGCGCACGCGCGCACGCACGCACGCACGCACGCACGCACGCACACAGAGTGCAGGGGTACTCACTCGCTGGTGTGTGTGCAGTGTCCTCTCTCGCCCTCTGGGTGAATGTGCAGCAGACGAAGGGAGAAGATGCTGTGACTGGGGAGAGAGATAGAGAGAGAGAGCATTTATAAACAAAAACACACCCGCTCCATTACCGCACACTTACACCACAGTACTGCACTGGAGTTTCAGGTCTCCTCACTGTGGGTGAAATACAGCAGAGACAGAGAGGAGAGAGTGAGAGAGAGAGTGAGGGAGGGAGAAACAGAGAGACAGAGACAGTAAGAGAGACAGAGAGAGAGTGAGTGAGGGAGAGAAAGCGAATGAGATTGTGTACCTGCGGCAGGAAGTATGGTTGAGGTGAGTGTGTGTGTGTGTGTGTGTGTGTGTGTGTGTGTCTACCTGCAGCTTGACGCGTGGTTCAGGTGTGTGTGTGTGTGTGTACCTGCGGCTAGACGTGCGAATCAGGTCTGTGTGTACCTGCGGCTCGAAGTGTGGTTCAGGTGTGTGTGTGTGTGTATGTGTGTGTGTGTGTACCTGCGGCTCGAAGCGTGGTTCAGGTGTGTGTGTGTGTGTGTGTGTATGTGTGTGTGTGTGTGTGTGTACCTGCGGCTCGAAGCGTGGTTCAGGTGTGTGTGTGTGTGTATGTGTGTGTGTGTACCTGCGGCTCGAAGCGTGGTTCAGGTGCGTACTAGCGAAGCTTTGGTTGCGGCGGCCAATCCTCAGCACCCTCCAGGCCTCCTCTGCGCTGCGTACCTGCACCCAGGTGAGGTCTGTCCGTCCAGCACCGAGGGAGGACAGACGGACACACCGGTGAGAACACACAACCAGCACTGCCCACACACGTCTCACTGAGAACACACAACCAGCACTGCCTATGCACGTCTCACTGAGAACACACAACCAGCACTGCCCACACACGTCTCACTGAGATCACACAACCAGCCATGCCCACACACGTCTTTACTGAGAACACAACCAGCAATGCCCACACACGTCTCACTGAGAACACACAACCAGCCATGCCCACACACGTCTCACTGAGAACACACAACCAGCCATGCCCACACGTCTTTACTGAGAACACAACCAGCAATGCCCACACACGTCTCACTGAGAACACACAACCAGCAATGCCTACGCACGTCTTCACTGAGAACACACAACCAGCACTGCCCACACACGTCTTCACTGAGAACACACAACCAGCAATGCCCACACATCTCACTGAGAACACACAACCAGCAATGCCTACACACGTCTTCACTGAGAACACACAACCAGCAATGCCCACGCACGTCTCACTGAGAACACACAACCAGCACTGCCTACGCACGACTTCACCGAGAACACACAATCTAAGTGTCTTGCTCAGGGACACTTCGGTACACTTACACTGGAAAAGGCGAGCACTGCTTGGCAGTGATGAGAACGGCCTGTTCTCATCACAATGTTATGCTGACGCATGCATGACCGTGTAAGTCAGCACGTTATTGTTTACCTTTGACGTAGGGGTTGCCGTGGCGATCGTCGCTCAGGCGCAGGGTGGCCCGTTTCCGTGACGGCGGTGTGGGCGGGGCCTCCAGCAGATCGTACAGGAACTCGTTGTAGATCTCGAAGAAGGAGACCCAGACGGAGAACCTCACCCCTTCCTCCTCCGGAATGTTCCCTCCGCTGTGGGACAGGAGGTCAGGGTCCAGACATAGGCTGTCCAAATCTGCAGGGGGAGGGAGAGTGAGAGGGGTTAATGTCGTGCAGAGGGGAGGTTCGAACCCAAACCCTCTCTCCAAACCATTCCTCACCTTCCAGCCCAGCGCTGATGCAGCTGCCCGAAGAGACGCCCCCAATGCCGCTGTCACAACTTACGCTGACTCCGCCTCTCAGCCGGGAATTCTGGGAAACTGAGCCTTCCTCCTGAGGTTAGAGAAGAGACACCATCACTCCCAGCGATCCTAATTTATCGCTCCTGAGTCTACTAATTAACAGCTCAACGGGATCTCTAGCTGTTGATTGAGGTGTGCTTTGTTAGGGTCGGAGTGAAAACCTAAAGAACGGTAGCTCTCCAGGAACAGGGTTGGGCAGGCCTGCTCTACCCACAGGGGTAGAATATGGGTCAAATAGGCTATCGCTTGTATCATCTTAATCTTCTAGACCTCTCTTCTTGTGCTTTGTATTTACATTGAGCACTGTCACATTGCTTTTATATCTATCTTGGAGCTGTAGATGTTGACCATATCTATTGTATCATGCCGTGTTTCTAGTTTGACATACCATACCTCGACTTGGCCTATATTTACCATGTGAACTAGACTTGACGTTCATGGGTGGAGACAACTGAAACTGTATGTTCTGTAGTTGTTCTAATGACCCACGCTGTGCACTTATTGTACGTCGCTTTGGATAGAGGCATCTGCTAAATAAACGTAACGCAGTGATCTGAGATGGGTTCTTCTCCTCTCACCTCCTTCAGCAGGGAGTCCCTGCGCGCCTCCTCGACGCGGACCTCCGCATCGCTCAGCCTCCGCACCTCCTGGCACAGAGCGGGCTTCAGGTCCGGAGAGCCGTACAGACGTCCCTGCAGCCTCCCGAAAATGGAGACCAGGGCGCGGGGCAGGAGCCCTGCTTCACGACCCGTTCCTGGGGGTAGAGTGACCACCCAGCGGTTAGGATGCTCAATTCCGGACAGGCCATGCAGGTCAAATACGCAATTGTTTTGGATTCAAATACTTCTCTGCGCTCGATTGATCTTGCCTGGTGCAATTGAGCCAACCAAAACTGACCTTTTGATGCCAGTAAAACGCACAAAAGTATTTGAATCTAAAACAATGATGCATTGGATCCAGGTCTGGCAGGACCTGATATCGTCCGGAGACTCAGTAATCGAATTTGAGTCTCTGAGAACTTTTCTGGCACTCCAGGATCAGGCGTCACCACCCCTAAACTAGACCATTCATTCATTCATTCATTCATTCTCCTAACCCGCTTATCCTGAATAGGGTCGCAGGGGGGCTGGAGCCTATCCCAGCATACATTGGACGAAAGGCAGGAATACACCCTGGACAGGTCGCCAGTCCATCGCAGGGCATACACACCATTCACTCACACACTCATACCTACGGGCAATTTAGACTCTCCAATCAGCCTAACCTGCATGTCTTTGGACTGTGGGAGGAAACCGGAGTACCCGGAGGAAACCCACACAGACACGTGGAGAACATGCAAACTCTGCACAGAGAGGCCCCGGCCGACGGGGATTCAAACCCAGGACCTCCTTGCTGTGAGGCGTAAACTAGATCAGAGAAAACTCATCGATCGGCTACTAATGCCTAGTCTCGGCATTGGCATGGATAAGTAATGAATAATAGGTTTCCGCGTCAGTAAGATGAATAATGATAGCTGTGTGCAAAATGAATATTCAGAAAGCCAAGGACAGTGAGCAGGAAAGGGGCAGTACGGGGAAGGGATACTAAAGCTAATCAACACAAACGGAAGCTCTGGGTGTTCAAGACTGCCTGGAGAACAGTACTCGACGATGAAAGCAATATGCTGAAACACTCAAATCTTCCCCCACCACCCTTATTGGGGGGAATATGTTGAGTAGGCACTTTGGGGGGATGCAGTTACCCAAATTAATGTGATGGAAACGCCTCTCCTTTTATAAAACTGGCAGCAGCGCTGGGTTCTCGGCGAAGAAGCCAAGATTTTCACCCAAACCTTGAAGCTACGGCGTGTTCAGTTCCCGGGTGGAACCCTGCGAAAGCAGCCTTGAGCGGAGCTTCAGCTCGAAAAATGAATTTTACGCAGCTCACCCCGAGTTAAAGACATCTGCTTAGAAATTAAACGCGCCGTAAAACGGAAAGTCTTATAACTGCCCCACCACCCCCTGACGACTGAGTTAATGCACTGATGCATGGAGGATACTGCTGTAAACTTGGATTACAAACAATTAGTCAGCGCAGAATCGTCGGGGGGCGTTAAACTAATTTATGGAAGTGTATGTGTGTGTGTATGTGTGTGCACGTGTGTGGAGCACAGCATCTTACCCTGGACAGTGTAGGTATTGCATGTGTGTGTGTGTGTGTGTGTGTGTACATGTGTGTGGAGCACAGCGCCTCACCCTGCACAGTGTAGGCCTTGCGTGCGTGCATGCGTGTGTGTGTGTGTGTGTGTGTGTGTGTGTGTGTGTGTGTGTGTAGAGCACAGCGCCTCACTCTGCACAGTGTAGGTAGTGTGTGTGTGTGTGTGTGTGTGTGTGTGTATTTGTGTGTGTGTGTGTATTTGTGTGTGTGTGCATGTATGTGTGTGTAGAGCACAACGCCTCACCCTGCACAGTGTAGGTCTTGCCCGAGTTGGACACGCCGTATGTGTAGAGCAGTCTGCTCTCCCCCTGCAGGACGTCCCGTACGGTCTGCTTCATGGTGCTCTCAAAAATGTCCTGCTGGGTTGCGTCTGGGCCCAGAATCTGCCAGGAGGAAGGGGGTCATCAGATCATGGACTCCTCTTTACTTCAGTCACCTGTGTCTCTGTGCTATAGTACCTGTATTGGATAGTGTTGTGTGTTACCTGGGTAATATCAGACCAGGACCAAATATGAAATTGTTTTGGATTCAAATAATGTTCTGGGCTCAATTGATCTTGCCTGGTACAATTGAGCCAACCAAGAGGACGAGGAGACAGGGCATGCACATTTTGAGAGTTTTTAATCGGTTCCAACACATCAGACAAGCTGAGTAAAAGGTAGAAAAGTATTTGAATCCAAAACTATTCCGTATTTGACCCAGGTCAGGTAACAGTGCTGAATGCTACCATCAGGCAATCTTAAAATGTATAAGATTTCTTTCCTTTATGCAGTCACCTAATGTAAGCTTAAGTGATAGTAACAGTTTGTTACATGGGTGATAGTGAGTGTTAATGCTAAGTACTGCACGTTGTCTAGGTGAAGTCATCAGTGTGTTACCTTCGAGACAATGAGCATCAGTACTGTACATTATTTGGGTGATGTCATCAGTGTGTTACCTGAGTGATGTCATCAGTATGTTACCTGAGTGAAGGTGAACTTGTGCGCACTCTGAAAGGCCCCTCTCTCTGAGGTCTTCGTGTTTAAACCATCTCTGGGATCTCTGAGCAACAGAGTCTCCTTGTCCTGAATGTGCACACACCCCTGCAGAACAGAATGAGAGGGAGGGAGAGGGAGGGAGAGGGAGAGATCGGTTAGCCCAGATAACAATTTCATCTTTGTTCATGTCACCATCATGCTACTCACCTGTTCCTCTCCTCTCTCCTTCTCTCCCTCCATCAGAGGACGAACACGCAGGTAAACCCTCACTCTCTCCACACAGCTTTCTTCGTCTCGTTCATGCGTTCCCATCTTTCTCTGACCCGTCTGAGAGAGAGAGAGAGGAAAGTTCCAGTTTTCATGTACGAATACTGTTCTATCGTCGTTTCTATCTAAAGTCTTTGATGTACAGTACTGGGCAAAAGTCTTAGGCACCTGTATAAAATTCAGTACAGATAAGATTCTTTCAAAAATGATTCAATGAAAGGTCCTAAATAAACATTCTATACATTTTAGGAATTTGGCAGAATAGTTCAAAACTGAATCAAATCAATATTTTTTTGTGACCACCCTTCGGCATTAAAACTGCATCACTTCTCTGAGATAGCTAACGCTCTCCTGCAGTTCTATAAGACAATCAGCAGGGAGGTTGTTCCAAGCATGTTGGAGAACTTGCCACAGTTCTTCTGCAGACTTTGGTTGGTTCCGTGCTTCTGATCTCAGACAGCCATGATCAGGTTTTTATGTAAAAAGTAGTCAATTGCGTACAGAAATGTGTAAAATGTCTCTGTAAAATTAAATCTTTTGGAAAATGAATATTTTGAAATCTCAAATGTGTTCTTTTATACTAACACACACACACACACACACAAAAAAGCATATATATAATAAAGTCTAGGGTGCCTAAGACTTCTGCACAGTACTGTATAAGTAATGCTGTGTGAAATGTGAAATTTTAAAATATAACATTGTATGCTTTGGAAATACGAAATGTAGTGTCTAGTCGTGCCAATAAAGCAACTTGAATTGAATTGTGAGAAAGAGGGAGAGATTGAGAGACAGAGATAGAAAAGGGCAGAGATCGAGATGGAGAGAGAGAGAGAGAAAAAAAAGTGGGAGAGATATATAGAGAGGAGGGAGTGAGGCAGAAACAAAGAGAGATGGATAGATGAAAATAGAGAGTGAGAGCACCATACAAGCTCTTTAACAGAGTCCTGAAAGAGACACTTGAAGATGGTGCATGAAAGAGGGGGGTGGGGGGTGGGGGGGGGGGGGTTATAGATGAACGGCTTGCGGAGAAAGCGCCGTCCTGGGGGAACGCAGCTCCGAGCGTCCCGGGTTTGGATAAATATACAGTTTATAAAACGCCAGGAAAAATAATCAGAACATAAATCAACTCGCCAGAAACAAAAAGACCCACTGTGAGCAGGTGGTTGGAGGCAATGTGACCAATCGCGGTGAAGGATGTTTATGCAGGACTAAAGACTACACTGGTGGACACATTTATTTCAACACAAACTAATGAATGTGTTCAAGAATGCCTTAACAGAACAGAATTCATTAGATTTTTTAGAATTGTACTGAACTGGGCAAAATGACCTGCCAAACCTACATAACGGGGAAAATAACAAATAAATAGCATTCTCTGATGATCATTTTGAAGGGGGGAAGGGCTAAACCAAAGGTTATTTATATGCTAGGGTAGTTGTTACGGGCGGGCACGTCACCTCGGTTCCGTGGGTTTGGGCCACCCCTGGAGCGGAGATATGAGAGATCTTGTGCAAGGTGTTGCCGTAGCGCCATGACCCCACAACACCGCCCAGGTCGGCCGCTGTAGACTCGAAAACGGCGGCCTCCTCTTCGTCTGACAGCGGATCACGTGGTGGAGCGACGCACAATGCCATGGCAACGGCAAACGACGTCAACCTGGAGGTGGTAAATGGCGAAATGCTCATCTCAACATTCATCAAACTGTGTGAATGGTTTCTTTGTCAATTATAAACCGCAAGTGGCATTTTGGATGGGTGTTGCACTTTGGAATGATTCTTACAAAACTGCCCAGGCCTTTGGGTTAAAGACGCCCAGGAATGTCGTTTGGCAGAAAATTACGTGGCTGGATGCCGTAAGTGTAGGAAGTTGTGACCATTCTTTCTATATTGGTGAGGAATTTAGCATCTGACTCATAGACTGAGCTGGAGACAGACCACCATTCACGGGCAAACTGTCGTTAATGGTGACACTAGACTGTGTCTGTCCACTTTCACGCTTCACTGTAACGTTACTTTGTTACCGTACTTTATTTTGTTTTTTCGGAGTGCAGCAGTGCTGGATTAACTAAATTAGCAAGCGTTGGATACTTTCTATCCTAGAGTTGCGAACTAAGTTAGCTCCTACACACAAAAACGTGCAAGTTGGTTTTAGTTCCGCTGCAAAAACCTCGTCATCTAGCTACAAGGTAAATAGGTAGTGTTTTGCCAGCAAAAGTAACTGAACTCAAGTAACTTCAAAGACAGTACATGTTATGCGGAAGACAGATATGGAATATTTACATTGCTTAATGACATATATTACAATAAACTAATTGGACAGCGAATTATAGCTAGCAAATATTTCTTAAATATGCATTTCATAATGAATATTTATCTGACACGCACAATACTAGTTACACGGCGCTCGCTATAACCAATATGGACTGTTACTGTAGTGTTATGAAGCGACTACTCGTGTTGTTAACTACACAGCCTGCTGAAAAAAACAGCTGAAGCTAGGTTTTGAAACTGCTAGTAGCTGGTTGACCAGTTCAACCAGCTCCATACTCAACCTGGTTTGACCAGCTCAACCTATGTTTTGAAACAACTGGTAGCTGGTATTTCAAGCTGGATTTTACACAATGGTTGCTAACACGCGTTGGCCAGAAACTGCAGAACCCAAATAACTTGTAAGTTAGCTGTCAAATCACACTTCGGAAACGATAACTGCTGTTATAGAGCAACATTAGGTTAGTTAGCATCGTGGAAGCTATTTACGGTTGTTGACATGTAATACAATCATACTGTACTCACGTGTTAGTCCGTAGAAAGCTTGTTAAGTTATTCCTTCAAGCAAATAGCTTATTTGTGTAATTCTTCTCTTGGACTGTCCACAGGTCTAACTTACTGTTAAAAAAAGATTATAAAAAGTAAGAAACAATCTAATCTAACTCATGAATTTTAATATAGCTGGTTTTAGAACATCGCTAGCCTATTGACTACTTTAGTTTCCGAAATCCATAGCCTTTTTCCCACATACATGTAGTGAAGTTTGAGGTTAGTTGTCCAAAAACTTCAAAACGTTTTCCATGTTCTACAGTTCTTCTGACCCTGTGTGTTCTTCCCCAAAATTTAGGACATCCAACCAATTCAAACCTCGCGCCCCAGCCACTCAACCAATCAACGTAATGGGAATTATCCTGACCAGTAGGGACTACGGTGCTGAGAACGGAATTTCTCAAGCAGCCAACCACATAGCTGCCAGGATATTTGGTTACAAACTACAAACACGCGGTGGAGTTTGGAGGGCTATGGAGATGTGGGTTCCAAAAACCGGAAACTCATGTAACATACAACCTACAAGCCTGTTTTTCTTCATGTTTTAGACGTTATTCCCTGTTTGGCATGACGTTATCTTGGGTTGTTGTTTGAAACCTAAACACTGTCATACGAGCTTGCTGGTTATGAAAAATGTATTTGTTCTGACTGCATTGTACGTATTTTTTCCACAGCACTGTAAATGACTCCGAAGGGGGGTGAAATTATTGGGTGAATGATAAACTGTATGAAAAGGAAGCTATAAGTGGTGTCACATAGACCCCAAATTGTGCAATGTGACTGCTATAAGTAATTTTGGAATCATTGCTTGGAGTTACTTGGGCGAGGCTCATTTGGATTTTACTTTCATATTATTACCACCATAAATTTCCCCTCTGAATTGTCCCCGGGATCATCAAATCACGGTCCCGATAACTGCTGGTTTTCCACCCTCCCTTTCATCTGGTACGAACGATCAGTGCCACTAATTGTTCAGCTAATTACCTGGGAGAAAATAAAACCAGGGCCGCATTTAGATTCGATTGTTTTTTATTTACAATAAAATACAGTAAAATCCCTCACTGGTAGCCTATCCCTATGTGCAGTTTTCTGCTTACGGATAGTGAATAAAACATGAAAACGTATGTGAAAAATAAAAACACTGTTTGCGACTGACTTTGATGGGTCTTCTCCGTGAAGGGTCAAAAACAAACGTTTTACTTTCTGCCTTTTCGCGGGATTGACGCCGCGTGAGCTCGCTTTTATAGATAGCACAGGAAATTGCGCTGTCTTGTTAATTATGGGCTCTAATGAAACGATTTCCATGCCTTCAGCGGATCTGGACGGCAGACCCTAGGGCTCTCGCTGTGAGACTGCACGCACCTTCCCAGACTTCTAAATGGTGTCACGCTGTGTGTGTGTGTGTGAGAGAGAGAGAAAGTGTGTGTGTGTGTGTATGTGTGTTTCACGGAGAACAGCTGCCCCGCAGTGCACACCTGGGCAGGCATCACCTGCCGTTCCACACACACAGGCATCAGCCTCAAACACGGCATAATGCAGATAATGCACACACACAGCCTGTTCTTTGATCGCTTCATTGGTATTCTCTCGACGTTTCTCTGCGTCACAGACATGCTGTTGCTCCCATCCGGCGTAGCCTATCGGGTAAATTAGAAAGCAGATTTACATGCATTGTAATTACCTTGGGTTATAACTGTACATTCATTTTCTAGATTTACTCAGAGCGAGTTACAATGCAAGATAAAACTAGACTTCAGTGGAGTTCTCTTCACGCTGTACCTTGACTCATCTGCAGGAGTCCACTAATATATTGTCACGTGTTTTCACCTGTCTCTGTCTTTATCCCCTTGTTGTATTTTGTACTTTAATCCAGGACTGTTGGATTTCTATCTGTCTTGGTACTGTTCCTGCCCTGCATCACTTCCAGACTTGGCCTATCTACCATGTGTACTACAATGAGCATGGCCATTCAGCCGATCCCATGTGAACCTTATCCAAGCAGTTCTGTTCTATGACCTCGGAATGCACTTTTTTTGTACGTCGCTTAAAAGTGTCCGTAAAATAAAATAATGTAATGCAAGTGCATCCAAGTGAGTGCCTCATATCCCCAGTGCATGCCAAGTTGAGCCACAGGAGTTGTTATCCACTCACTGAATTCTGTATCATCCGGTCAAACAGAAGTTTGAATGCTTTGTGCGTTGGGAATGCTATTTACATCCCGATGGAAACCGGAGACCCGATCGCAACATAAACTAGATAAAAATGCCTCCAATTTCCAGTTTGCATCCCTGGTGGTGCGAAGGTGAAACTAATGAAAATACACTCATGATTCACAAAAAAACCCGAAAAACCTTTCCCAACATTCGCCATAGGGCAATGGATCTCGGTGCAGGATCCTCTGTGTACGCTGGTTCCATTCCAACCACAATCAGTTTGGATGTTTTTCATCTTTAGAATGATTATTTACCCTCTTAAGCCACAGAAGTACCTATGCATGCCATGCAGAATTAAATTCCAGTGTTCGCATGGTGCTTATTGTGCTATTTTGCAAACAACTACATAAAAAGAGGTCATACAATTTGTTAACCAGACACATGCTTAGCTACTAAACCAAACCATTTGGTAGACAATGAAGAATTTAAAGCTTTTTTAAATGTATTTTTATGAACTTAAATGCGTGTTCAACTGTTAATTATGATCCTGTTGATTCCCCTTTGTCCTGAATTTAATCAATTATACATTTTGGTCACCTCCTTTGACATTTATTTAAAGTTTAAGCTTCCTGTGCATGTGCCTGGTGTTTCAGTGAAGCTGTTTAAAAGTGATTTATTGAAATGATTGAAAATCATTCCTTTTTACACTTTAGGGGAATATTGGTGTGGACGCAAAGAATGTAAATTACATTAAAAAAATAAGAAATGACTAATGGGAAGTGTGTAATGTGTGCAATGAAGTAGCCCTAATGTGTTCCATTTGATTCAGATTAAAGGCTCTTTCAGTGAAAAAAATCTTATCTATCAACTGCTTGAGAAGTTAAACACTTTTATTCAAAATAACTTTTTACAATATATATACATATAAATATTGCTTTATTACAACATAATATAAATTAACTATGCAAACATATTATTTACAAATGCATATAAACAATGCAACTTCTAATTTTTAAATTTCTTTTTATTGTTCGTTTCGTCCTGGTGACTTTGCTGCCCCCTGCTGGAGATCCCGTGCTTCTGTCTAGCCGGTGATTGGGAATTTGAGCTGCCTGTGGCGCTACATAATCCCTGCTTCAGCGGAAAGAGCGAAATTCCTCTGTGTCGAGCAGACCTTTGAGGTGGAGATTAGTGTTGATATATACACTGGGTAGTGGCCTGGTTGTTTTATATACTCAGATTTTTATTTAGAATTTTTATTTAGAAAAACATTTTTTATAGTGCCAGTCCTGATTGTCCTCCATCCACGGACACTGACATCTGACATTGTCTCTTTGGACTGTGTTCTGTACCTTTTTTACTGGCTGTGCCCTGTTGCTATCCATTTTGAAGTATGCTATTTTCTGCATGGAATAGGATTAGGAGGAGTTGGTGGACCAGAGGCAGTTTCATCCTTTGGCGGAGGTCATACCACTTCTGTCTTGGGACTGGCCTGCTTTCAGGTTACGAGGGCCAGTACAATGTTCTACAATTTGGAGCCAGAGACTGCACAGAAGGGTCGCTAAAAAGGAGAAACCATATATGGCCATGAGGTCCATGGTGCCAACCATTGACTGTTAGTACCAACCAGTGGACAGTGTGATTGGCGGTCTGGGACAGAAACATCTGTGACCTGGAAGAAGCCAACGGTTGTTCTTTTAAGAAACTCAAGGTAAGCTGATCGCCAGCCTTTGAGTAATTAATGTTATATTAAATGTTTTGAGATTTTCATTTTAATCAATGATTGTAGTTACTGTGTTATTTAATCCCATTGAATACAATTAAATATATGATTATGTTAAGTGCTCCTCTGCTAAACATCAGCTAATATGCTGACTTGGCTAATTTAGCTAACTGTTACAACACAGCTTGCCAGCGAGCTAGCTAGCATGGTAACTGTGGCTAGCTATGGCTAGTTCACGCCATAGTATACAGGTGCATCTCAAAAAATTCGAATATCATGGATAAGTCCTTTTTTTCCCGTAATTTCATTCTAAATATATTCTAGATTCATTACACACAAAGTGAAATATTTCAAGCTTTTTTTGTTTTAATCTTGATGATTACGGTTTACAGCTCATGAAAATCCAGTATCTCAAAATATTAGAATATTACATAAGACCAATCAAAAAAAGTACTTATAATACAGAAATGTCGACCTTCTGAAAAGTAGTTCATTTATGCACTCAATACTTGGTCGGGTAATCATGGGGAAGACTGCTGACTTGACAGTTGTCCAGAAGACACTCATTGACACCCTCCACAAGGAGGGTAAGCCACAGAAGGTCATTGCTGAAAGGGCTGGCTGTTTTCAGAGTCCTGTATCAAAGCGTATTCATGGAAAGTTGACTGGAAGGGAAAAGTATGGTAGGAAAAGGTGCACAAGCAACAGGGATGACTGCATCCTTGAGAGGATTGTCAAGCAAAGCCAATTCAAGAACTTGGGGGAGCTTCACAAGGAGTGGACTGAGGCTGAAGTCAATGCATTAAGAGTCACCACACAGACGTGTCCAGGAAATGGGCTACAAGTGTCGCATTCCTAGTATCAAGCCACCCCTGAACCAGAGACAACGTCAGAAGTGTCTTACCTGGGCTAAGGAGGAAAAGAACCGGACCGTTGCTCAGTGGTCCAAAGTCCTCTTTTCAGATGAAAGTACATTTTGCATTTAATTTGGTAATCAAGATCCTACAGTCTGGACGAAGAGTGGATAATCCAAGTTGCTTGAACTCCAGTGTGAAGTTTCCACAGTCTGTTTGCCATGTCATCTGCTGGTGTTGGTCCACTGTGTTTTATCAAGTCCAGAGTCAAAGCAGCCGTCCACCAGGAGATTTTAGAGCACTTCGTGCTTCCGTCTGCTGACAAGCTTTATGGAGATGCTGATTTCCTTTTCCAGCAGGACTTGGCACCTGCCCACAGTGCCAAAACTACTAGTAACTGGTTTGCTGACCATGGTATTACTGTGCTTGATTGGCCAGCCAACTCACCTGACCTGAATCCCATAGAGAATCAACAGGAAGTATTGTCAAGAGGAAGATGAGAGACACCACACACAACAATACAGATGAGCTGAAGGCCGCTATCAAAGCAGCCTGGGCCTCCATAACCCCTCAGCAGTGCCACAGGCTGATCGCCTCCATGCAATGCCACATTGATGCAGTAATTCATGCAAAAGGAGCCCCGACCAAGTATTCAGTGCATAAATGAACATACTTTTCAGAAGGTCGACATTTCTCTATTATAAATCCTTTTTTTGATTGGTCTTACGTAATATTCTAATATTTTGAGATACTGGATGTAAGCCATAATCATCGAGATTAAAACAAAAAAAGGGTTGAAATATTTCACTTGATGTGTAATTAATCTAAAATATATGAAAGTTTCACTTTTTGAATTAAATTCCGTAATTATTTCATAAAAAAATGAACTTTATTATTTTTTATTATTTATTATAAACCATATTCAAATTTTTGAGATGCACCTGGATACTAAATTTCAGACTCATTTTTATTGAACTGCAGTACGACTAGTATGCTAAGTATGCAGTCTGTATTTTGAACACAGCAAGACTGTTGTGATCTAGGTAGTGCCAAACTCCCTTATGCCACAGTGGCATAGCATCAGACTAAATCAACAGAAAAACAGCTTAACATCGTATGGCGCATTCGGCAGGAAAATGTCTGGGGAGAGCACTCTCCCGTTTGAGCAAATCCCCTTCTTATGTGTCTATGGAATTGCACCAGGCTTGGCTGGAGTTTAAATCTCAGGTTTAAACCCCCAGGCCAGCGTTTCCCTAACCTTTTTACTTATGCAGCCTACTCTCTAAATTTACCGAATCCCGTGGTGCACCGCTCTCAAAAGTGAGCAACGTACAGATGTTTATCTACAGTGCTTAGTAAATATGACCATTTACTATTTACCATTTTGTGTAAACAATAGGTCTCTATGTTCTTTTGGGACTTTAGTTAAGCAATATGCATTGTAATGACATTAATTCTGTCTTTTGCTAATGGGATGTGTTTGTTTAACTTCATCTGAATTTTTAAATTAGCTTAAATTTGTTTACATTCACCGGAATGTGTTTTTAAAAGGATTCTTCACTGGATACACTGGTCATACAACCACACAACTGACACGTTAACCAGGAAAACAGCTGGAGGTTACAGTTCAGGTACAGTTTAGTGGTTGGAAAATGCGAGCATTGCTGGGCTTAATGGTCTGTTCTTGTCAATGTGTTATGACCACAGAACTAGACCACTTGACTGACATATTAACCAAGAAAATAGCTGGAGAATGCGGGCATCGATCCCGCTACCTCTCGCATGCTAAGCGAGCGCTCTACCATTTGAGCTAATCCCCCTCCTGGTGTTTTGGTGGCATTGCTCCAGGCTCGATGTGTGTACTTGGCTGGACTTTAAAACCTCAGGTTTAAACCCTTAGACCACAGAACTGTGTTATAAGTTATTATAAGTTATACAGGACCATGATTTGCCGATCCCAGGTCTCGGGCTTTAAATGTAAGGTTTAAACTCCTGCTAAGCAGGCTGAATTTGTGTATGTCTTCCTCATCTTACTGATAGAAATATGATTTTTAAGGACATTTTGCCAAGGGGATTTGATTGTTTAAACCTTATAAATGTGTCTGAATATTTAAGTTCACACAGCACACTGGTTGGGAAAAGCTGCCCATGACCACAGAACTGGCATATTAACCAAGAAAACAGCTGGAGGATGCGGGCATCGATCCCGCTACCTCTCGCATGCTAAGCGAGCGCTCTACCATTTGAGCTAATCCCCCTCCTCGTATTTTGGTGGCATTGCACTCAGCTCGAGGGGTTAATTGCAGTGTGCTTGGCTGGAGTTTAACCCTCAGGTTTAAAACTGTAGACCACAGAACTGTGTTATAACTAGAAGAGCCAATCCTCATTTCCCAGATCCTATGATACCTGCTGCGCTTGTAATGTAGTTCTGTGATCTAGGGGTTTAAACCTGATGTATCAAGTTGCATTCACAGGCTAAATTTCTGTCCATGCCTTCCTTATCTTACTGATAGAAATTAGCATTTTAATGACATTTTTGTTAGCTTTTGTCAACCAAATTTGTTTGTTCATTAGAGTATTGAATTCAGTTCTGGGTACCATACTACAAGAGAGATATAGATGTGCTGGAAAAGGTTCAAAGAAGGGCAACCAGATTGTTTCCTGGTATAAATGCTTAAGATGCTTAATCTCTTCAAGCTCAGTAAAAGAAGATTAAGGGGATATTTGATTGAACTGCAGGCGATTCTTCAGGGTGAGTTTGGTTAGCACAGTGAGGGGGCATAAATGGAATTTGGCAAAGGATACAATTTAGCACAGACATTTAAAGATATTTTTTTAACACAGATGTGAACACAAGTATTCCAGTCTATGTGGAACAGCTTGCTAGGACATGTACTGGAGGCGGAAACGCTGGGGGTTCTCAAGACCAGACTTGATGCAGATACCATCTAGCTTTTAGGTAAACTAAGCATTAGGGACAGTTTAGTGGTTGGAACAAGTGAGCATTGCTGGGCTTAATGGCCTGTTCTTGTCAATGTGTTAAGACCACAGAACTAGACCACTTGACTGACATATTAACCAAGAAAACATCTGGAGGATGCGGGCATCGATCCCGCTACCTCTCGCATGCTAAGCGAGCGCTCTACCATTTGAGCTAATCCCCCTCCTGGTGTCCTGGTGGCATTGCTCCAGGGTTGATGTGTGTACTTGACTGGACTTTAAAACCTCAGGTTTAAACCCTTAGACCACAGAACTGTGTTATAAGTTATAACTGGAAGAGCGAATCCTCTTTCCTCACAGGTTTGGAGAGCTGCAACAATAGTAATGCACTTCTGTGGTCTAGAGCTGGCATCATCAAATCTGGACCTCAAATGAAAATCAAGCTCTGATTTAATTTTCTCCCCGGTAATAAACAGAACAATTAGTGCTGCTGATTGGCTACACTGGCTTCACATCTGACTCCAGGATAAAGGCTGGGTGGAAAACCAGCCAGTTCTCAAACCTCAAGGACCATGATTTGATGATCCCGGGTCTAGCGGTTTAAATGTAAGGTTTAAACTCCTGCTAAGCAGGCTGCATTTGTGACTAAGTCTTCCTCATCTTACTGATAGCAATATGATTTTTAAGGATATTTTGCCAAAGGGATTTGATGGTTTAAACCTAATACATTTGTCTGAATATTTAAGTTCTCACAGCACACTGGTTGGGAAAAGCTGCCCATGACCACAGAACTGACATATTAACTAAGAAAGCAGCTGGAGGATGCGGGCATCGATCCCGCTACCTCTCGCATGCTAAGCGAGCGCTCTACCATTTGAGCTAATCCCCCTCCTGGTATTTTAATAGCATTGCACTCAGCTCGAGTGGTCAATTGCAGTGTGCTTGTCTGGAGTTTAACCCTCATGTTTAAAACTGTAGACCACAGAACTGTGTTATAACTAGAAGAGCCAATCCTCATTTCCCAGATCCTATGATACCTGCTGCACTTGTAATGTAGTTCTGTGATCTAGGGGTTTAAACCTGACGCATTAAGTTGCATTCACAGGCTAAATTTCTGTCCATGCCTTCCTTATCTTACTGATAGAAATGAGCATTTTAATGACATTTTTGTTAGCTTTTGTCAACCACATTTGTTTGTTCAACAAAGTATTGAATGCAGTTCTGGGTACCATACTACAAGAGAGATATAGATGTGCTGGAAAAGGTTCAAAGAAGGGCAACCATATTGTTTCCTGGTATAAATTCTTAAGATGCTTAATCTCTTCAAGATCAGTAAAAGAAGCTTAAGGGGATATTTGATTGAGGATTTGAAATTCATTAAAGGGATTAACAATATGAACTGCAGGTGATTCGTCAGGGTGAGTTTGGTTAGCACAGTGAGGGGGCATAAATGGAATTTGGCAAAGGATACATTTAGCACAGACATTTTTTGATTTTTTTTTACACAGATGTGAACACAAGTATTCCACTCTATGTGGAATAGCTTGCTAGGACATGTACTGGAGGCAGAAACACTGGGGGTTCTCAAGACCAGACTTGATGCAGATACTGTTGAAGTTTGGTCAAAATGCCCTTGTTGAAAACCAGGAATGATGAAGTTTGATTTAAATACTTTCAGAATCATGTGCAAAAATACCCTTTCCTAAATGTTACCATATATCTCTATACTATATTTCAAATGCTGTTTAATACTACAATGATAAGCCATACTGTTTGAAGAATTATTATTAATTATGTTAAAATGAATAAGTCAGTCATCTTGAGCAATTAGAACTGTGTGTCTGTTAAAACAAATTGAGCTGCAAAGTCCAGTTTGTTTAATGAAAGTGCAGAGAACACTTATTCAGGTGTTTACAAACCATGGCATTGGATGCGGCCTGTTTTGACTCTGTGATGCAGTCCAAGAGATGTGGGTCTTTGCAAAGAGATGTTTTGAGTTAGTGATCACCAGCCCAATTTGCCTGCATCATTATATAGGCGAAAGGTTAAGACAGCTCAGCTTTCATAGAGTGACAGAAAATATTAAGGCGGGTTAAGAGAGACAATGTGATGATTTATTACAAATGATTGGTTAGCTATAATGTATAAAGACTAGGATACTTCCTACTGTTACTTTGGAATTCTCTGATCTCTGGAAGTTCTCTGGAGCGCACAGACTCCCCAGATTAATCTGTTTTATTTTTAACTAAAGATTTATAATGAGCAACTACTGTGTCTGAATATTTCTTCAACATCATTGCTGCCAAAACAACTTCACCCACGTAAAAGGGACGAGGAGGAAAAGAGACAAAAAATATTTCCTCAACAATACCATCTAGCTTTTAGGTAAACTAAGCATAAGGAACAGTTTAGTGGTTGGAACAAGTGAGCATTGCTGGGCTTAATGGTCTGTTCTTGTTAATGTGGTAAGACCACAGAACTAGACCACTTGACTGACATATTAACCAAGAAAAGAGCTGGAGGATGCGGGCATCGATCCCGCTACCTCTCGCATGCTAAGCGAGCGCTCTACCATTTGAGCTAATCCCCCTCCTGGTGTCCTGGTGGCATTGCACTCAGCTCGAGGGGTCAATTGCAGTGTACTTGTCTGGAGTTTAACCCTCAGGTTTAAAACTGTAGACCACAGAACTGTGTTATAACTAGAAGAGCCAATCCTCATTTCCCAGATCCTATGATACCTGCTGCACTTGTAATGTAGTTCTGTGATCTAGGGGTTTAAACCTGATGCATCAGGTTGCATTCACAGGCTAAATTTCTGTCCATGCCTTCCTTGTCTTACTGATAGAAATTAGCATTTTAATGACATGTTTGTTAGCTTTTGTCAACCACATTTGTTTGTTCATTAAAGTATTGAATGCAGTTTTGGGTACCATACTACAAGAGAGATATAGATGTGCTGGAAAAGGTTCAAAGAAGGGCAACCAGATTGTTTCCTGGTATAAATGCTTAAGATGCTTAATCTCTTCAAGATCAGTAAAAGAAGACTTAGGGGATATTTGATTGAGGATTTGAAATTCATTAAAGGGATTAACAATATGAACTGCAGGCGATTCTTCAGGGTGAGTTTGGTTAGCACAGTGAGGGGGCATAAATGGAATTTGGCAAAGCATATATTTAGCACAGACATTTTTAGATATTTTTTTAACACAGATGTGAACACAAGTATTCCAGTCTATGTGGAATAGCTTGCTAGGACATGTACTGGAGGCAGAAACACTGGGGGTTCTCAAGACCCGACTTGATACAAATATCATTGAGCTTTTAGGTAAACTAAGCATTAGGAACAGTTTAGTGGTTGGAACGAGTGAGCATTGCTGGGCTTAATGGTCTGTTCTTGTCAATGTGTTAAGACCACAGAACTAGAACACAGAACTGACATATTAACCAAGAAAACAGCTGGAGGATGCGGGCATCGATCCCGCTACCTCTCGCATGCTAAGCGAGCGCTCTACCATTTGAGCTAATCCCCCTCCTGGTATTTTGATGGCATTGCACTCAGCTCGAGGGGTCAATTGCAGTGTGCTTGTCTGGAGTTTAAACTCCAACTTAGCAGGCTGCTTTTGTACCCATGCCTTACTTATCTTAAGCAATATCTATTTTACTAAAATTTACTTTGGCTTTTGTGAACAGGTTTGTTAAAGTATTGTGTGTATTACGTCTGATAATTTGCTCCAATCGCAGATCTCCATCTTTGTAGTTAATTTCGAAAGATAGAAGAAACAGAAAAATACAGTAACATTGAATTACTTTGTTATGGAAAAAGAAAATAGCTGGAGGATGCGGGCATCGATCCCGCTACCTCTCGCATGCTAAGCGAGCGCTCTACCATTTGAGCTAATCCCCCTCCATTTAATTCCTGGACATTACGTCATTTTTATTGCTACCGTTCTTGACACACAGGAAGTTCAAGAAAGGACGGCGGAGCTTGGTCATAGCAAAATGGCGACCGGAGTTGGAAGTGAGTATTGTTCTTTGTCGTGGAGCTAAATAAGTCAACCGGTTTGAGCTACAAATTACTCATGTATACCGGACAGCTATTGGCATTGGGTGTCGTTTACCAATTTTCGATTAAATAAATATCATAGAGATTATTTTTCCCAGAGACTAGGAATAATTCCGATAAATTACAAGATACAGCGAGGTAGCTATATTAGCTAACTATAGCTAGCTATTGACGCGGAAAACACTTAAGCTAGCTTGGTTACGTTAGCTAATTTGTTGTTGATGTGTCTCTATAAATACGTTGATATTTTGCTGTATTCACACACCAGTTATTGCCAAGGCAACGTTTATATCTACCGGTATTTCTCATTGGCCCAGTTGACGTTACCGGGGTGACCTACATAAACTAGCCTGTTAATAAAAGCGGCATGAAGGCTGCAAGCCAGCTACGAGCCCACACAGCATGACTGAATGTTTACGTTAAGTGAATGGCGTTCAGTAATTTGATGTGCTTAATAATTTGGTTTCTCAGGTGAAGCCTGTGCTATACTTTACCTCTTCAACTGCGTTATAACGTTAACCGCTGTGTCCTTTAATCGGGCGATATTTCTGTGGGATCGGTGTCGCCGTAACAATCTTTTTTCTTCTCGGCCGCTTTCACACTGTGTTCCTCCGTCTCCTGCAGAACACAAGGTGCTCGCCTTGGGGCCGACGGAGCCATGGTCGGTCAGAGAGAAGCTGTGTTTGGCATCCTCCGTCATGAGAAGCGGAGACCAGAATTGGTATGAGTTCCTTGCACTCTTAAAAAGCGCCCAGTCTGTTTTCATATCGCCACATCCCCAGCGCTATGGGTTATTGACCAGTAAGAACCGCTGGGGCGGAGATCAGGGAATATCCGCAGCATTGATAAAAGCAAAATGAATCTGCCAGGTGTTCTTTTAGTCATATGAGGGTGCTTTAACGTGTCTTCCTCTTTGTCTGGCTGTGCTAAATTTGTTAAACAAAACGATGCTTTACATTGTAGTGGCATCTCAAATTAGGTAGTCAGTAATGTTTAAATCATCTTGTTCTGTCTTGTGTATTTTTGAGTCTCTATTCTGCAACTAAATTGCCCTGCGGTGGCAATAAAGATCTATTTTTGACTTGATTATTTGATTTGCTCTCACTGTCTTCCATGTGTCTTTGCTCATTTTCTGTGTTTTGTTCTGACCTGTGCTCACTGTGAACACGTTAAAGTCCAGTTTCTCTGTGTCTGACAGGGTGTCCGTCAGCAGAGCTATAAAACCCTTCTCAGAACCAGGGCGACCCCCAGACTGGTTCTCCCAGAAGGTAAATAACTTTGTGTGCTTGAAGACGCCACAGATGTGTACCTTCATTCCAGTATCCAGACAGACATCCTACCGGCTGAACTGGTTGCTGGGATTTAAGTCATTAAGAATGTTTTTCCCTTGAAAAAATAACACACTTTTTTGAAAATGTGTTATTCATTTATTCTGATGTCTCTGTTCCTTATGGTTTAAGTGTGTGTTTAAAAAATTTTTTGTTTGTGTTATTGAGTGTATTTTAAAAAAGGAAAAAGTTAAAATTGTTTAGAAATTTAAAAAAACCAATAAAACTACCTTGGAACGTTGTGGGAAGTGCACTTGTTGGAAGTCAAGTCAACCTTATTTGAAAACAACTGATATTGACCAAGGTGCTGTACAACAGGGATGATCGAATGATGGCCATCAAGGTCTGAAGACTGCTGGTTTTCCACCCTCCCTTTACCTGAGAGTCAGGTGTGAAGACAGTCTGGCCAATCGGTAGAACTAATAGTTCAGCTGGGAGAAAAGAAAACCGAAGCCAGATTTGGATTTGAGGTCCAGACAAAGTCAATAAATACACTCTTGATGAAGCGAGTATTTGACCACTGTAGTGTTCAGGGTCCCTGAACTGGCTCAGGACAGGGGAAACTTTTAACCTCCTAGTGGCTGGCAGCTGTAGCTTTAATACTGGAACTGTAGCCACCCAGAAGTGTGTGTTTATGGAAAATGCTTTTGTGAAAACATGTGAATTACTCCCTCACCTCACCACCTCCTGCTCTCGCCTCCCACAGCACTGCGCCTCCCAGTATTCAGAGCTGCTGGAGACGACCGAGGCCCCCAAGTGAGTGACCGCTCCACTCCCATTACTTAGGCAGAGGAGCAGCTCTTTCCCTCTCTCTCTCTCTCTCTCTCTCTCTCTCTCTCCCTCTCTCTCGCTAACTTTTATTCCAAGTCGTGCATGTGCTACTTAGCTGAAAACTTTAAGAGCACACTAATGCATTCCAGTTAGTAGATGTGATCAACCTAATTCATTTTTCTAGTTAGCACTCATCACATTTCTGGGGCAGTTGCTAAAATGGGAGCACTGTAGCGCTCTGTTCTAGCACGCAGTCATACGGCAGTTTGCCACACACCTGTGACTTGGGCTGAAGCAGGTTGCCGTATCCTGTTTGTGCATGTTCAGTGTTAGTTCAACTCCAGCAGAGTACATTCAGTCCTACCTTGGACCATATGTACGCTGTAAGAAAATTTTACTGTGTCAATTTTATGTAAAATATATTGACATATTACAGTATGTGCCATTTTTGTGAGGGAAGGTTTTTATGTACTGCTCTGTAACTGTGCAGAAGGGGATGGTGCTGTTTGGTGCATTGTGGGTAAAATTCTGCATGGGGTTTGAGGTGTAGTTAAAGCGGTGGTATTGATGACTGATGCATGTGGGGAGAAAGGCGAGGTGGTGTAGGCGTGCATTGTGGGTAAACTGCGTGCGGTCATGTGACAGGCGAAAGCGGGGGGAGAAGGGTGAGGTGGTGTAGTGGTGCATTGTGGGTAAACTGCGTGCGGTCATGTGACAGGCGAAAGCGGGGGGAGAAGGGCGATGTGGTGTCGCGGTGCATTGTGGGTAAACTGCGTGCGGTCATGTGACAGGCGAAAGCGGGGGGAGAAGGGCGAGGTGGTGGAGGGGTGCATTGTGGGTAAACTGCGTGCGGTCATGTGACAGGCGAAAGCGGGGGGAGAAGGGCGAGGTGGTGTAGGGGTGCATTGTGGGTAAACTGCGTGCGGTCATGTGACAGGCGAAAGCGGGGGGAGAAGGGCGAGGTGGTGTAGGGGTGCATTGTGGGTAAACTGCGTGCGGTCATGTGACAGGCGAAAGCGGGGGGAGAAGGGCGAGGTGGTGTAGGGGTGCATTGTGGGTAAACTGCGTGCGGTCATGTGACAGGCAAAAGCGGGGGGAGAAGGGCGAGGTGGTGTAGGGGTGCATTGTGGGTAAACTGCGTGCGGTCATGTGACAGGCGAAAGCGGGGGGAGAAGGGCGAGGTGGTGGAGGGGTGCATTGTGGGTAAACTGCGTGCGGTCATGTGACAGGCGAAAGCGGGGGGAGAAGGGCGAGGTGGTGGAGGGGTGCATTGTGGGTAAACTGCGTGCGGTCATGTGACAGGCGAAAGCGGGGGGAGAAGGGCGAGGTGGTGGAGACGGTGGAGGACGTGATCGTGCGCAGGCTGACGGCCGAACGGATCGAGGAGCTGAAGAGGCTGCTCCGAGACACACAGGAGAAATACAGGTACAGATCCCCAAACCCCCCGTACCCCACTGAGCCCCTGACCCCCATACCTCTCTATCCCAAACCCCCATACCCCACTGAGCCCCTGGGCCCCATATCTCACTCCCAAACCCCCGTACCCCACTGAGCCCCTGGGCCCCATACCTCACTATCCAAAACCCCCTTACCCCACTGAGCCCCTGACTCCCAAACCCCCATACCCCTCAGCCCATGGACCCCCTGACCCCCCATAACCCACTGAGCCCCTACTCCCTCATACCTCACTATCCCAAACCCCCTTACCCCACTGAGCCGCTGACTCCCAAACCCCCATACCCCTCAGCCCATGGACCCCCCCTACCCCCTCATACCTCACTATCCCAAACCCCCTTACCTCACTGAGCCCTTGACCCCCCATACCTCACTCCCAAACCCCCATACCCCTCAGCCCCTGGTCCCCCCCACCCCCCATACCCCACTATCCCAAACCGCATTCCCCACTGAGCCCCTGGACCCCCATACCTCACTCCCAAACCCCCATGACCCCCTGACATTTCCTGTCTCCACAGGAAGCTGAAGAAGGAGGCGGAGCTTATCCAGGCGGGGCATCTGGACACAAAACTAGAGGAGCTGTGGGGAGAGATTGTGCAGTAAGAACCGTCTGTCTGTCCCCTGCTATCACCCACCTGTCTGTCTGTATCCTGGCTACCACACACCGGTCTGTCTGTATCCAGTGACACACCTGTCTTTCTAGCTGTCTGTCTGTCTATCTGAACTGGAGGTAATTTACTCTTGCGTATGTGATTATTCATTGGTTTATCTTTGGTTGAATCAGTGCAGGGTATGTCTGTTCAGGTATGCGTGTGTGCCTGCGTGCATGTTTGTGTGTGTATGTGTGTATGTGTGTATGTGTGTATGTGTCTGTGTGTCTGTGTGTGTGTGTGTGTGTGTGTGTGTGTGTGTGTTCATGGATTTTCTCTTTTACTCAACAGAAAGAAGAAACAGGAGGAAGAGGAGGCAGAGCAGAAGAGGAAGGCCACCGATGCAGCTTATCAGGGTACAGCTCCCTCTGTCAGTCAAATATAAACCCTCAGGCCCTAACATTCACTAACTGTCCTCGTGTAGGAGTACAGGTCTAGGATCAGTTAGCCCTGTGGCTCACAATGGCTGAGGGTCAGATGTGGATCAGTGAAGGCTGATCCTAGATCAGTGGTCCTACCCACAGGGGCTTTGTGAATACAGGCCTGAAAATGTACTGCAGTTCAGCACTGCGCTTAAAGGCGTACTATGCAAGGTTAATTAGCCTTCCTTTGGTCCTGTGTTTACAATCAAAGAAGTATCCTCCTCCAACCTCAACCCTGCTCACTCAACCCCATAAAAAAAAAAGAAAAATCAAATTAATGTTTCATTTTTAATTATACATCTGTTGGAGGGAAATTTGCACGGGTTTGGCTAAGTCTGGCAAAGAGGAGATTGCCAGTGCATCATAGATATACCATAGCATGGTTATTTTATAACATTTCAGGGTGAAAATCCTGCGTAGTATGCCTTTAAATGGGGGAAAAACTTGATGAAACGAGGTAATAGTTGGTGGGCGGGGATCTATCCCTCTGTCGGCTGTGTGGGCTGTGTTTGGAAGAGTCCTGGGGTACTCACCCACCCCTCTCCTCTCAGTTCGGCAGGCGGTAAAGAACACCCCGAAGCGGGTGACCAGTGTGACCGTACGCTCCCCGCTGGGCAGCAGTTCGCCCAGTCTGGAGTCACCCCTCCCGGACCCCCCCCAGCCCCCACCAGAGGAGCCCAGCGCCACGCCCGCTGTAAGCACCCGATCTCCACACTTTCCCGCGCCTCCTCCCAATCAAAATGACTATTTCAGTTTTCAGTCCCTATTAAAACCCTTTCTCAATTTGGGTGGAGCCACTTCATATTGGGCTTGGGACTGAAAGGGTTAGTTCCCCCCCGAATCTGGGTCAAATATGTAGTCGTTTTGGTTTCAAATACTTTTCTGTGTTCGATTTGACCTTGCTCGGTCCCATTGAGCCAACCTGAAGGTGGGGTTTGTACTTTTTGAGAGTATTTCATAGGTTCCAATAAACCAGATAAGCTCAGGAAAGTGTAGAAAATATTTGACAAACAATTACGTTTTTGACCCAGATATGATACAACTCCAGCCGCCCTAGATTTTTTTGAAAAAGAATCTGGGTTATTCTAAATGTTGTTAAACCGTTATTTATCTGATATACACTGATATTTTTATTATTTATCAGTATATTCTTGTTTGGTTTATATTCTTCAATATATAACAAAACAGCATTTTTACTCTTATTACCTGTTGTAATTGTCTGCAAATACATGTTCTGAATGACAGCATTTCTGTCTGGAATTAAAATCAAATGTGCCGAACTGATAGAATATCTAATAAATTAGATTTCAAACAGACACATACCCCTGAACTGTGAAACCGAGATCTCGACGTCGTCTCAGTTCCCCCCCCCCCCCGGTGCTGTATGTCTGTTCACCGATGAAAAGACACTATAAAGGTGCCTCACGCAAGCTTTGATAATTCTCTCTGTCTCTTCCGTCTGTCTCCATCCCCCTCTCCTCCCCTCCCCTCCCCTCCCCAGCCCCCGGGCCCGGCCGTGTTCATCCCCCTGCCGGAGCCCTCGGGGGGCCCGCCCGTAGGCCCGGAGCCCAGCCTGGGGCCTCTCCTGGAGGACTCCCCGCAGAAGAAGCTCCTGAGCCAGAAGGCCACTCCGCCGGCCTCCCCCCTGCTCTCTGAGCTGCTGAAGAAGGGCAGCCTGCTGGCCGCTAGCCCGCGCCTGGTCAGTGCCGGCCCTCTTTTATATCTCTCTTTATATCTGTGTTCCTGCCTCTCACCAGTGAATGCTGGGATAGGCGACCTGTATAAGGCCTGGAATAAGCCGATTAGATAACGGTTAGGTGGGTGGATAAGTCATTGTTTTGCGTATGAAGTGTTTGTTAAGTTTTAATGAACTTTAATGTGGTGAGGGTGTGGAGCTGAAGGGGAGCCTGCGGACGGCCATGGTGGGGTGGGGAATGGGGATGTCGGGTGGAGGGGGCACTGTGCTGACCCCTCTCTGCCGTTGCAGGTGGGAGACGGAGACATACCTGCAGGCCTGGCGAATGGAGGCACCGCCATCTCCACCGGACAGGCCACCACAGGTACTCCCGCTCGACCGCTGACGTCTGTGTGCATGCGGAACGAACCTCAGCGCCGTGTCGTTACACTGCCCAGTGCTCACCCAGTGGAGCGGGGAAAGGTTAACGGGTCCTGTCTGTAGTCAGGTCTGTAGTCGGGTCTGTACAGACTGCGCATCTCCAGAGAGAAGGGATCATGTGCCGATTACAGGACTGTTGCCCTTTGAACAGTGCATAAACAAACATCTGGGCTGGCAGCACACCGTTCCTCCCTGCTGGCGTGTGTGTGTGTGCGTAGGTGCTTTTCTCTTGGTCCGGTGTTCATGCCCACGTCCTCCTCTGGCTAGGACACTGACGTGTGTGTGATGTGTGTGTGATGTGTGTGTGTGTGATGTGTGTGTGACGTGTGTGTGCGTAGGTGCTTTTCACTTAGTCCGGTGTTCATGCCCACGTCCTCCTCTGGCTAGGACACTGACGTGTGTGTGACGTGTGTGTGCGTAGGTGCTTTTCGCTTGGTCCGGTGTTCATCCTCTGGCTAAGACACTGTGACGTGTGTGTGACGTGTGTGTGACGTGTGTGTGACGTGTGTGTGACGTGTGTGTGGTGTGTGAGCGCTTGCGTACGAGTGTCAATGCAGTGCCTGCTACAGGAAGAATAGCCAAGCCTCAGTAGTGCAGTAGTGTCTGCTTCTAGCTCAAGGCCTTGTCGCTCTCTGTCCTGTCTGTCCGTCCCTCGTCTGTCTGTCTGTCCGTCCATGGGCCAGGTGCTCCCACGCTGTCCCGTCTGCTGGAGGCCAGCCCCGCCCAGTTCCCCGCCCCCCTGGGCCCATTGGCTGCCCCCGAGCCCAATGCCCACCCCCCTCCTGCAGCTGCCCCTGCAACGGACAGCACCACCTCGCACAGCACAGGTCTCTCTCTCTCTCTCTCTCTCTCTCTCTCTCTCTCGCTCTATCTCTGTCTCTGTCTCTACCCCCTCTCTGTCTGTTTCTTTCGTCCCCTGTCTCTCTCTATTTCTCTCTCTCTGTCTCTACCCCTCCCCCTCTCTCTCTTCCCCCATTTCTCTCTGTCTCTACCCCCTCTCTGTCTCTGTCTCTGTCTCTACTCCCTCGCTCTCTCTCTGTCTCTCTCTTTCTCTTTCTCTCTCAGGTTTGTGAATCTCTGCTGAGAGAAAGCTAAAGTTTGCGTCTCTGCTACCTGCCCAGCCTTAGTGTGTCTTGCAGTTTCTCAGAATACATTGATACAATGGATCGTAGCATCATTTCAGCTTGTCCCTGTAAAACAGTCTAGAGTTAAAATAATGGAAGAACAAGTAGAGCTGCATTTAAACCTGGAGGTAAAACAGAAGGGAACTCAATGTTCTTATTGATGCAGCGGGTAATGTGAATGAGGGGGGAACTCGATGTTCTTCTTGATAGCGCGGCTAATGTGAAATCGTTGGCTAATGCTTGTTTCATCGCTCATTCTCTGCACTCCGTAGCGCTGCTGTAACTGAGAGTTCTGCTGAACTACTGCCAGCTGTAAACAACTAGAAAGTCACATTTGTTTGTGTTTGTCTGTGTGTGTGTACATTTTTGTGTGTATGTCTGTGTGTATTTGTGTGCATGTATGTGTGTGTACGTGTGTGTGTATATTTATTTGTGCGTGTATGTGTGTATGTGTGTGCGTGTGTGCGTACGTGTGTGCGTGTATGTATGTGTGTGTGTGTGTGTTTGTGCACGCGTGTGTACATGTGTGCAGGAGATGACCCAGGCCTCAGCACGGAGCCCACGGGGAGCCCCTCCCCAGAGGAGGTGAAGGCGGAGCTGGGGGAGGAGGACCTGGTGGCCGTGTCCTACATGGGGGACGAGCTGGACCTGGAGACTGTGGGCGACATCATCGCCATCATCGAAGAGAAGGTACCCGCAACGCCACGTTATGACAACAGAGTCCCCACGAAGACACGTCTAGAGCAATGCCACATCATTATGTCCCCCCCCCAGAAAATCACTATGTCCCCACAAAGCAGGTTTACGACAACAGAGTCTGATACTGCATGGTCTGATGGACTGAGCGTTGGTTTGTACGCTGCAAGGTCTTGAGGTTCGTCCCCACAAAGCATGGAGTTTATTGTGAAAACACGGATGCTGCATTATCGCTAAATCCAATCAATTGTGCATTTGCGGTCCAGGCGGGTTGAAGACCGCATAGAGACGGCATGTTTTACCGCCTAGTTTTAATAATTATGCGTTGGTGCAACACTTTTGCGTTCCCCAATATACACTCATCCATTTGGCCTGCACTGCACGAGGTTATATCCAAGTCTGGCCCTTTGGACTGATGAGGGATGCTCTCCAATTTAGACTAATGTTCCAAAGAAGAGCAAACTTCTGATGCTTAACAGATTTAACCGGTCCATTGGGAACAGATCAAGTAAACAGGGCACATTTTTTAGTCTTCCACGGTGCCTTTTTTAGCGGCTAAATGCTTTGGTGCCTTTTGGTGAGCCATTTATTTTACTGCCACTCATGTCCCAACCAATTTTCATTGTCAATATTTAGCACGTTTTGACCCCCCAAGTGTTCCTGTATGATGTTTATTATATCATTCAGGGTTGTTAGGGACTTCTTTATGGTTTTATGGTTTATTGGTTTTTTTTTATTGGGTCTTACCTGTGCGAGTTTAATTGGTATCATGGTTCTAGTTTGGCATAATAGACATTTCATGCTTTAATGATGTTTCCCGTAAACTCGCTGGTCTGGGACTGTTGCTCAAATAACACGGGTACATGCACTCATGTCGTCTTCAGCTGCAAGCAGACCTGGGTTAAATACGTAATTGTTTTGGATTTGAATACTTTTCTGTGTGCGATTGATCTTGCCTGGTGCAGTTGAGCCTGCCGAGATTCTCTCGTTTCGGTTGTTCGTTCTTGTTACCAGCTTCTCTGGTTACCTGCATTTCTGGTTTTGGTTTGCTCTGGTTACCTGCGTCTCTGGTTTTGGTTTGCTCTGGTTCCCTGCTTCTCTGGTTTTGGTTCGCTCTGGTTTTGGTTCGTTCTCGTTCCCTGCTTCTCTGGTTTTGGTTTGCTCTGGTTACCTGTGTCTCTGGTGTTGGTCGCTGTGGTTACCTGTGTCTCTGGTGTTGGTTGCTCTGGTTACCTGTGTCTCTGGTTTTGGTTGCTCTGGTTACCTGTGTCTCTGGTTTATGGTTCCCTCTGGTTACCTGTGTCTCTGGTTTTGGTTGCTCTGGTTACCTGTGTCTCTGGTTTTGGTTGCTCTGGTTACCTGTGTCTCTGGTTTAGGTTGCTCTGGTTACCTGTGTCTCTGGTGTTGGACGCTCTGGTTACCTGTGTCTCTGGTGTTGGTTACTCTGGTTACCTGTGTCTCTGGTTTAGGTTGCTCTGGTTACCTGTGTCTCTGGTGTTGGACGCTCTGGTTACCTGTGTCTCTGGTGTTGGTTACTCTGGTTACCTGTGTCTCTGGTGTTGGTTGCTCTGGTTACCTGTGTCTCTGGTGTTGGTCGCTGTGGTTACCTGTGTCTCTGGTTTTGGTTGCTCTGGTTACCTGTGTCTCTGGTGTTGGTCGCTCTGGTTACCTGTGTCTCTGGGTCCCGGCAGGTGGATGACTGTGCCGAGGCCCTGGACGCCGCGGCGGTGGAGGCGGCCCTCTCTCTCTGCGAGGACGCTGCGGCTGGCCACGCCCTCTCCGGCCCCTGGGAGTCAGCTGACCCTTCTGGCCCCGCCACTGACCCCTTAGACCCCGCCCCCAACACCATGGACCTGCCCACTAACTCCCTGGACTCCTCCTCCACACACGTTACCATGGAGATTAAGGAGGAGGAAGAGGGTGGGGCTGTGGTAGTCCCTGCCCCCTCGCCTCCCGTGGCCTCTGAGGACACTCAGATTGAGGGGGGGAGGTCCCAGGCCCAGAATCAGGGCGGGGCTGATGGGGAGGAAGGGCCAGACGAAGCCACGCCCTGCCCGTCTGTGAAGTGTGAGAGTGAGGAGTGGACTCAGCCTGGTGGGGACATTCCCTGTGCAGGTGTGTACAGCGCGCACACACACAAATACACACACACATACACACACACTCACACATAAACAAATACACTCACACACTCACACACACACATACACTCACACACTCACACACACACACACATACACTCACACTCGCACACACACACATACACACACACTCACACACACACATACACTCACACTCGCACACACATACATATACACACACACACACACACACACACACACATACATACACTCACACAAACCCACACATACACACTCACACTCACACACACACACACACACACACACACATACACTCACACAAACACACACATACACACTCACTCACACACACACACACACACACACACATGCATGCATACACACACGCACATAGCTAAATATACAAGCACAGACATATACACACGTACACACTCACACATGTTCCCCTGAAGGCCTGTTGGTGACTAACTCTGTTTTCTCTCTGATCCACAGACTCAGAAGACAGCTCAGCCTCGGGGAAAGACTCCAGGGTGTGTACTAAAACGCCTGCAGTAACACTCACAGGAGCTAAACCACACGTGCTCTTAAACAAGCCTGCAGTAACACTCACATGAGCTAAACCACACGTCCTCTTACACACGCCTGCAGTAACACTCACATGAGCTAAACCTCACGTGCTCTTAAACACGCCTGCAGTAACACTCACATGAGCTAAACCACACGTGCTCTTAAACACGCCTGCAGTAACACTCACACGAGCTAAACCTCACGTGCTCTTAAACACGCCTGCAGTAACACTCACATGAGCTAAACCTCACGTGCTCTTAAACACGCCTGCAGTAACACTCACATGAGCTAAACCACACGTGCTCTTAAACACGCCTGCAGTAACACTCACACGAGCTAAACCACACGTGTTCTTAAACACGCCTGCAGTAACACTCACATGAGCTAAACCACACGTGCTCTTAAACACGCCTGCAGTAACACTCACATGAGCTAAACCTCACGTGCTCTTAAACACGCCTGCAGTAACACTCACATGAGCTAAACCACACGTGTTCTTAAACACACCTGCAGTTAAACACACATGACCTACAGCAGATATGCTCTTAAACACATGTAAACGCATGTAAATCCGCATGCTTTGGAGCCAGAGTCTCACGTGCTTGTCTGCGCTCTCCTAAATCACTACAGAAGGGACCAGCACTCCTTAATCTTGTTCTGCACTTAGCACTTTTTTTCAGCAACTCAACTACTCAAAGCACTTATCAAGTAATGCCTCTCGTTCACCCATTCTCACACACACACACAGACACACACACACACACACACACACACACACACATATGCACACTTACACACCAGCCATGAGAGGCAGCCATTCAAGGCTCCAACCAGTTCAGCAGGAACAGTTTGAAGGAGAGCCCTTCAACACTTTTGCCCGGAGTGCCGGAGACTGAACCGAGAACTCTTTGATTTATCGACAGCCACTCTACATCCTGAGTTAACGTCGCTGCAATAATGTGATTGGGCATTCTGGGAAGGTGGGGGTGAAAAAACCTTTACTAAAACAACAAAATGGCTGCCAAAGTAATGACTGGGACACGCAAAGTCGGTGGTTCTAATCCCGGTGTAGCCACAATAAGATCCGCACAGCCATTGGGCCCTTGAGCAAGGCCCTTAAACCCTGCATTGCTCCAGGGGAGGACTGTCTCCTGCCTAGTCTAATCAACTGTACGTCGCTCTGGATAAGAGCGTCTGCCAAATGCCAGTTATGTAATGTAATGAAACTCGTTCTCTCTCTCTCTCTCTCTCTCTCTCTCCCTCACAGGAGGTGAAGGAGGAGGACGGGGCGAGCGACGCGGACGAGGGCAGCGTGTCGGAGATGAAGGAGTGCGGGGAGGGGGAGGGGGACGGGGCGTACCTGTCGGAGCTGGAGCCGGCGGCGAGCGAGAGTGAGGACGGCTTCAGCCTGCCCACCCCCTCCCTGCAGCGCTACGCCGCCGCAGACTCCGCCCCCAGCAGCCCCGCGTCCTCCCAGTTGTGAGTCTAAGAGCCGCAAACCTGAAAGTGTCGGCGAGACTTCACTTCTACCCCTCGCTGCAAGGCTGAGGTGACCGTGTCGTACGCGTGACGTAACCGCTGTCGCGAGATGGCATAACCGATGATGTCCCGTTGATGTGAAATGATGCAAAACTCTGCCATCTGGTGATGGGTGTTATGTCATGTGTATGACGGTGTTATGTCAGGTTTATGGCGAGGGCGTGAAGTGAAGGGTTACCAAAGTTTCTGTGTGACCATTATGACCATGAGACTGGCCTGAAGCTGTGCTGACACCCATCTTTCCTTCTCTTTCTCACATCCTCTTTTGCTTTTTTTTCTGATTTCCTCCTTTCTATGTTTTTCGTTTTCTATTCCGCTCTCATTTTCCATTTTTATTTCTCTCTCTCTCTCTCTCTCTCTCTCTCTCTCTCACACACACACACACACTCACTCACCCATGCACACACCCATGCACACACACACACACACACACACACATACACACACTCACTCACCCATGCACACACACACACACACATACACACACTCACTCACCCATACACACACACACACACACTCACTCATCCATGCACACACACACACACACACACACACACTCACTCACCCATACACACACACACACACACACACATACACACACTCACTCACTCACTCATCCATGCATGCACACACACACTCTCTCAGCTCGATGTGCAGTGAGGACCAGGAGGCCATCCAGGCGCAGAAGATCTGGAAAAAAGCCATCATGCTGGTGTGGCGCGCGGCAGCCAATCACAGGTTCGTATTGCTATAGCCAACATCCAATCAAAGACCAGCATTGGTGCCGATACCCTTATGAACTGATTACCAAGCAGCCATAGGAATGTCTCACGGTGAGGAATTTAAAATGGACTGATTGACTGACTGATCTGTGACAGGTATGCCAGTGTGTTCCTGCAGCCCGTGTCTGATGACATCGCCCCCGGCTACCACAGCATTGTACACAGGTGAGATCTACCTGTGCTGCCACCGACTCGTCAAACCCTCCAGGCTCCGCCTCCACTCTGCCCTATAAGTTCTCTATTCATGCACGCCCAGAAAAATGCAGCAAAAACTTTTGGCTTCGGCTGTTTTTATTTTTCCGCCATATTTCCTTTATCCCTTTCTTTGTCTGAATCTCTTCCTGTCTTTTGAATCTTTTTTTCGTCAAAGTTTAGTGTAACATCTTTGGGTCCTCGAGATGTCTTATATCAATCAAAATTGTTATTACAGTAAATATTATTTGATAGTCTTGCTGATGGTTTATGCTTGACATAGACCATGAAAGTAAACAACCATCCACGTCCCCACCAAATTATATATATATATATGGTTTTTTTTTAGGGTAGTTGGTTCTAAATCTTGTTTTTTATCCCTGTACTGCTTTGTCTCCTTCCACACTGTCCGGCGCCTGGCCCCGCCCGACCCCCCTCCCCTCCTCCTCATGCCCCGCCCCCTCCCCCTCCCCCTCCTCGTGCCCCGCCCCCAGGCCCATGGACCTGTCCGTCATCAAGAAGAACATCGAGGCGGGCCTGATCCGCACCACGGCGGAGTTCCAGCGCGACATCATGCTGATGTTCCAGAACGCGGTGATGTACAACAGCTCGGACCACGACGTGTACCACATGGCCCTGGAGATGCAGCGCGACGTCCTGGAGCAGATCCAGCAGTTCCTGGCCACGCAGCTCATCATGCAGACCTCCGAGTCCGGCATCAGCGCCAAGAGCCTGCGGGGACGCGAGTCCGCCCGGAAGGACTCCACCGACAAGGTGAGGGAGAGAGGGAGGGAGAGAGGGAGAGAGAGGGGGAGAGAGAGGGGGAGAGGGAGAGAGAGAGAGAGAGGGAGAGAGAGAGAGGGAGAGAGAGAGATAGAGATAGAGAGAGAGAGGGGGGGAGAGAGAGGAAGGGAGACAGGAAATGGAAAATGGGAGAGAGGGGGAAGTGGCAGAGTACACCCGTAAACGGTACTTTCGATGGGGGGAGGGAGAGGGAGAGGGAGGGAATGGGAGAGAGGGGGGGTAGAGACAGAGTACACCTGCAAATGGGACTGGACTGTGCCAATTGGGGGAGGGAGATAGATAGAGGGGGAGGAAGGGATAGAGGGAGGGAGGAAACGGGAGAGAGAGGGATAGAGGCAGAGTACACCCACAAATAGGACTCCAACAGGGGTAGGGATGGCGGGGAGAGAGGAATTACATGCAGGGAAATATTTTTAAAACTGGAGGGAAATGGGGTTTTCATACGAGGCTAGTAAAAGTGTTTACGTAAAAGGTTTTTGAGAGTTTACAAACAAGATGAGTGAGCAAGTTTACATACAAGGATTTTAAGAGTTTAAAAACAATATTAGTTGGTGTTTTCAAACAAAGTTTGTAAAAGAGTTTACAAACAAGGTTTGTAAGAGACCTTACGAATAAGGTTAGTAAGCAAGTTTGCGTCAAGATTTTACCGATAAGATGAGTGAGAGATATAAGGTTAGAAAGGGACTTTACAAAAAAGGTTAGTAAGAGTTTAAGAACAAGGTTAGTAAGAGTTTAAAAGCAAGGTTAGTAAGCAAGTTTATGCAAAAGGTTAGTGAGAGTTTACCTGTAAGATGAGTGAGAGATATAAGGTTAGTAAGGGACTTTAGAAACAAGATTAGTAAGAGAGTTTATGAACAAGGTTAGTAAAAGTGTTTACGGTGTTTGCACGTTCTTGCACTAGCACAGAGCACAGGCCAGATTTTTACACACTGTAAAGCACATCAGCAGAAATAAGGGGAGACTATGGAAGGAAGGAGAGGAAGAGTATGAATGAGGAAGAGGATGAGTAGAATGAGGTTTTCACCATGGAGGGAGGCCAGATGGTTGCGGAAATAAATGTATCGGTGGGCATGGAGCCTTTTCGTGCGCACACAGGCCGTGGTTTAAGTGTGTGCGCGAGCGCGTGAGTGTCAGTGTTTCCATATGCATGCGTTCATCACATGCATGCCCAGGTGTTCGGACGTATGCTCTGTACTGCGTTTTACTGTGCCTCACCCAGCTCTTACAGTCATGTGTGCGCTCATTCAGTTCATTCTGCTATTACCTGGACCTGGGCCTTCCCATGACCTCCGCATGAGGCCTGCCCATACGCACTGACTGGCTCACTGAACGACTCACTCACTCACTCACTCACTGACTCTCTGACTGACTCACTGAACGACTCACTCACTCACTGACTCTCTGACTGACTCACTCAACGACTCACTCACTGACTCTCTGACTGGCTGACTCTCTGACTGGCTGACTGTCTCACTGACTGACTGTCTCACTGACTGACTGACTCACCGACTGGGTTAGGGGCACTGTTCCTGGGGCCCCATTGTTCTTTCAGTACGCTCCCATAGAAGCACACACACACACACACACACACGCAGACACACACACACACATGCACACATACACTCGTCCAGGAATAGACACACATCCTTACAGCCCATTGCAGTTGTGTTTTCCCTCACACTGACCGTCACCCTGTGTGGGGAAA
>NC_083762.1:16902209-16969709 GCF_963514075.1 Conger conger | reverse complement strand
AAGAGGTGTGTATGTGACTGTGTGTGTGTGCGCATCTGCGCGTGTGGATGAGTGTGTGGATGAGTGTGTGAATGAGTGTGTGAATGAGTGTGTGAATGAGTGTGTGAATGAGTGTGTGAATGAGTGCGTGGATGAGTGCGTGGATGAGTGCGTGGATGAGTGCGTGGATGAGTGCGTGATGAGTGCGTGATGAGTGCGTGATGAGTGCGTGATGAGTGCGTGGATGAGTGCGTGGATGAGTGCGTGGATGAGTGCGTGGATGAGTGCGTGATGAGTGCGTGATGAGTGTGTGGATGAGTGTGTGGATGAGTGCGTGATGAGTCAGGACACTGCCTCCCTCCTCCCCAGGCCGGTGGACCTGCAGACGCTGCGTCGGGGCGTGTCGCGGGGGGGGGTGGACTCCCTGCAGACCCTGAACCACAGGCTGATGCTGATGTTCCAGAACGCCCTCATGTTCAACAGCCACGACAGCCAGGTGTACCAGGGCGCCCGCGCCATGCAGAGGGAAGTGCTCCGCCACGTACAGGTGAGAGGGGGAGGGGCTCCACCGCGTTCAGGTGAGAGGGGGAGGGGCTCCACCGCGTTCAGGTGAGAGGGGGAGGGGCTCCGCCACGTACAGGTGAGAGGGGGAGGGGCTCCACCACGTACAGGTGAGAGGGGGAGGGGCTCCACCACGTACAGGTGAGAGGGGGAGGTGCTCCGCCACGTACAGGTGAGAGGGGGAGGGGCTTCATCGCGTACAGGTGAGAGGGGGAGGGGCTCCGCCACGTACAGGTGAGAGGGGGAGGGGCTCCACCACGTACAGGTGAGAGGGGGAGGGGCTCCGCCACGTAGAGGTGAGATGGGAGGGGCTAGATCATGTACAGGTGAATGATGAGGATACCATAAGCTGTCAGGATCAGTGGAGCAGGTGCTGGTGAGAGTAAGTCTGCAGAGTTTATGATGGATTGTCAGGATCAGTGGAGCAGGTACAGGTGACAGTGAGTCTGCAGAGTTTGAGGGATTGTCAGGATCAGTGGAGCAGAGACGGGTGAGAGTAAGTCTGCAGAGTTTATGAGGGATTGTCAGGATCGGTGGAGCAGGTACAGGTGAGAGTTTATGATGGATTGTCAGGATCAGTGGAGCAGATACAGGTGACAGTGAGTCTGCAGAGTTTGAGGGATTGTCCGGATCAGTGGAGCAGGTACAGGTGAGAGTTTATGATGGATTGTCAGGATCAGTGATGCAGAGACAGGTGAGAGTGAGTCTGCAGAGTTTGAGGGATTGTCAGGATCAGTGGAGCAGCTACAGGTGAGAAGGAGAAAATGACAGCATGGCATTTTTGTTTTTTCTCCTCAGATGCTGATCGATGAAGTTCAGGCACGTGACCAGAGTGGCTCCACCCCCTAACGCCAGCAACGGTTGGCAAGAGTGTCAGGGATAGCTTTCTTTTTACACGCACACACACACACACACACACACACACACAAACTGTCATTTCTGCTGTCGTTGTGTTCGATAACATTTCAACCCAGGTAATATTGCAGATATGTAGATAAAGAAAATAGTTTTATTTTTTATACAGATACTGTGTCCATTCTGGACACACATTTGATTCGATGTACATGTGAAAGATTAATTATTAATATTATTTTGGCTAGTGGACCATAGGTAATTTGCCAGTGAGATTTTATTTGGGGGAAAATAATAAACCTTTGAAGAATTGTGGACTGTGTATTTGTTTTTTTGAATCCACTTTATATTCAAGTTGTGGAGTTGTTTTTCCCCCCATCACCGTTTTTGCTGAACTGACATTGGAGAACTTCCTGTTTTATATCTATTTCTGTCTGGTAGAGCGTATCATTGATTACTGTTTGTTACATTCTTCTGCCAGACAATATGGCCTGTCTTTGGTAATACACCAAAAGAGAGGAAAGTGGCTATTTTCAAAAACCTAAATGTGCAATTGTGCCTGACATAAGCCTGCACTAGAAGCTGCCATTAAATGTAATTTCAGCCGAATAACAAAAGGAGGTCCCGAGAACAGTCGATACAATACAAATAACCTCTCTCTCTGTCTCTTTCTCTCTCTCACACACACACACACACACACACACACAAATAACCACAGTAATGAGAGAATGAGCATTAACCTCCAGGCCATTACTGACGGCAGCAGCAGCAGCAGCCAGGACACAGTTGTCTGTGGTAATGTGCTGTTAGTCAGAGGCAGCGGAATTAATCGGCCATTTTGGCTCTGGGTCCATTGCGCTGTAAATGAGGCCCAACAGGATGCTGGCTCGGGGGAGGGGTGGCCACCGACAGTTCTAAAAGAAACAAGTTCTCATGGCTTGAGAAAAGTCATTAGCGGTCCATTGTGAACGCAGTCGTAGGGTTTGTGTTTTGTTGGCGTGAGAATGGCCCCCCTGCAAATAATTCTGCAGCCTCATTGCAGTTTGGGAAGTGCAGTCCTGTGGAATATTTGGGGTGTGTGTGTGTGCCTGTGTCTCTCTTACTTGTAGGTGCGTGTCTGTCTGTCTGTGTGTGTGTGTGTGTGTGTGTGTGTGTGTGTTTGTGTGTTTCTTAGCAGTGTGCGTGTCTGTGTGAGTGTTTCTTGTGTGTGTGGGAGCTTACGGACAGCACTCGCAGTACTTGGAGAAGAAAGCGTCATGGAGAAAAAGATTACTGCTTGCTTATCTACAACTTGTGCTCATACTGCATGTGTCATTTTACGGTTCCTCGCCAGTACAGACTAAACACCACCGTACGATAAACATTTCTGCAGTATGCTGTGGGTGACGTATGAGGTTATCTGCCAAATTCAGGGCCTGACGCACGAGACTTCACTCGGACTGAAAAAAACGGATTAACCGTGTTCGTTTCACTGAAGCGTAGCATAGACCTTTTCACACCTCTGGCCCTTTTATCTGTCATGGATTTCCCCCTCCTGATACTCACTCCTCCACTTTCCACTGATGTCTGAAACTCCCGGATTTGCTGGAAGCCCATTTCCCGGTAAAGTGCTCTGTTGGCAGAACTTTTGAGTATCGCTTCTTCAGCTCTCCGTGCCTGAAATGTGCCCGTTTCCCAAATCTCGCTCTGAATGCAGAAAAAATTATTATCTTCTAGGTCCGCAGTGACGGGTGACTACGCTAGTGGTGTGGGGGAGGGGGAAACCAGAACTACACCCCAGCGGGCTGACCATATATCAGGGCCGATCCGCTTCGGGATTTTGTGCCAACTTCTGCTCTTAATTATTTAAATCGCTAAGTAATGTCTTGATCGGTTATTTGTATATGGACCATCCACAGCTGCAGACTTCAAGTCTATCCCAAAGATTTTACTGTGCTCACGTACGGGAGTGTACCATCATCGTTTCTATAGCTGTCAGAAGAATAAACTAAGGTCATTGGTTGGAACAAGAACCAGCTCACAGACCGGCCCTCCAGGACAGTAGTTGTGCACCCCTGTTCTACATCATACTGTCAGGCAGGGAGGGCCAAGGAGGTCTGTTTATGGATTTCAGACCCACTTCTGCTCTTAATTATCTAACGAGCCCAGTCAATTACACCAGGGATGATCAACTCTGGCCCTCGATTCCAAATCCAGCCATGTTTTTCTTCTGGGTAATTAGTGCTGCTGATTGGCCAGCCTGCCTTCACCCCTGACTACACCCCTGACTACCTGGTAAAAGGGTGGATGGAAAACCAGCAGTTGCTGATTCATGATTTAAAAAAAACATGGTGAGAAAACACGAGCACATTTTTTGTAAAGCCTGAGGGGTAAATGATCGACCCACCTCTTAGTATCTGCCACGACTAGTTGATGTGGCTTCAAACTGAGGGCATTCCATTCGCCTAATTTCACGTTTTCTCCGTTCCCCTGTCTTCACCGCCCTTTCTGGCTCCCTTGCCTTGCCTCCCCCTCTGGGTGGATTGAGCAGCAGGGAAAGAAAGAAGCGAAAGCAGGTGGTGAAAAATATGTGATTGGAATGAGCCCTGTGGAAACCAACTGCACGGCAGGACGGGTCTGTTCAGGCCTCCCATGGACAGTGCCCAACTATTGCCCTGATGGACAGGGTGACCAAGGAAACGGGTCTTGCAAACAACATCCTGCAGTCTCAGTACTAAATCTGCAGCAACAAAAATAAATTTGGTGCAGCCAGCAACATTTTACACGTGAGGATTATTATACTTTTTTTTAGCAACATCTTTACTTTTTTATGCTTTGGTTACACATTAGCCATGTGAGGTGCCATAGTAGAGAGAACCGCTGTGTGGACATTTTTCAACAGTCATCATTTGTCCTCAGTTTTGCTGACGTGCGTATTTTGTACATATGTGGGAGAAAGTTCCCTGAATAGTGGAAACGGGTGACAGTGTAGCATGCTAGTTGGGAAACGGGGCTTGGTTGTAACCCAAAGGTGTTGGGTTCAATTCCTGAGTCGGACCCTGTTCTTGCACCCTCAAACAAGGTACTCAACCTGAATTTTATTTAATTTCTCTAAGAGTGGCGAATAGTGGAAGACTAGTCTGCTAATTGTACTGTGTATGGACACGGGACAGACAGGCAGGAGAGAGAGCGACAAGGCCTTGAGCTAGAAGCAGACACTACTGTGAGAACAGGTGTAAAGGCCCAGGAGCTGTTCTTGGGTCCAGAGTCAGCATCCACAGAATCTGTGGGGACGTGTACCTGAGACCCACCTGCCCTTACCACCAGCCACGCACGCAGCACTCAGGTTTGACACTAATGGCAGAGGACCCGTGCCATGGCGTGGGTACATGCCTGCCAATATCGAGAAAACACAGGGAGGTTTCAGCAAATTGACTGTAGTATGTTTAAAAGCACACCTGAATGCTGTCTGTGCTAGATTAAGTTGGTTGTGGTTAGAAGACTAAGTGTAGACTGAATCAACTGAAGGCAGAAGAATTAGCCGATTTAGAGGGGAAAATGTTATTTTGAAAACTGAACATTAGCCCAATTCCCGTGTCCCATAAACACTAGGCTACTTCAACGCAACGCCACTGGCCGTTTAGGCTCTGAGCTCGAATAAAACAGCCATTTTGTTCAGATTATTCAGCTCAGCCAATTAAAGTAAAGAAGGCTAGCTCCGGTGGAGAATAGAACCGTGGTGCAATGCTGCGTGAATATTTATAAGAATTTCTCATGCTCACAAAACCTTTGTGCAGCTGACGAGTTCTTCCAATGTGGAAAATCGCTCATATGGGCATGAATTACGCAATTAAAAAATTATTATTATGTTATTGCCTGCGTTTATTTAACTGCTTAATTCGTCCGTTTTCATATTTTCACTTTTTACCATACCCGCTGTCAACTGTGAAATAACAGCGCTGTACAAAATTGAATGCGAGTTATATTGTGACTAATTCTCCGTACCAGAAACCCCGTTTAATGGCAAGACTGTTGCAATCAAGCCAAATGACAAAGCAATAACGCATCAAGAGCTGTGGGTGGCAGACGCTGTAACAAGCTTATGTTAACTGCCTACTGATGACGTATTTGCTCTCATTTTCTGTCATTGCCGGTTGAGAATGTTCTCTCAGTAGTACGTCACACAAGGATAACCACTCCCCTTATCTCTCCCCTATCAGCTTGTGACCCAGGGTTTGCGTCGCTGGCCTACAGGAAAGTGGGAGCACGTCATAGCTAATTGACAGTTCTCATTAACACGCTTTTTTAGAAAAGCTATTTGCTCGTCTAGTAACTTGCTGGGCTGCGTTCTGTTTTTGGACATGCTCACAAAGGAAGCATTATCTGCCATATCAGCCATTTAGGGAAATATGGACCAATTGATTTTTCGGTCATTCTAATATGTTATTGCACAGACATTTATTTTAACACTCAACTTCTCACCCCTGTCCACAGACAGACAAAGAGAAAATATGGTCCTACTGATAATGTCATAATTTTAGGATGTATGTGTGTAGCATATGTACATGGAAAGTCGGTTATATATTTTTAATTATATGATTTTTCCTGTAATATAACGGAGTGAGATGGCAAATAGGCTACAAAGTTCCTCACCTTGAGAAAATAATTTCATTATTCAGAGGAAAAATATAAACATATTTCATATTAGTGAATATTATGGGTCTGCAAAAAAATAACAATTACAGCAAAAAGGTATCACAATGGAAAGGCCTAGCTACAGTTGTTGAAAAAGTAACAGCACAAGGGCAGACAACAAAATGCGTACGAAATAATTTATTTTTCTCACAATACAGCAGAATACTGACGCATGACAATACAAAAAACATCATGAAAGTCTGTCACGAGGCAAGACCAGTTCGCCTGCCAGGCAGTCTCTCTGAGCTGAGGTTTCCATGGCGAAACAAGTTATGACATCACATGTACACATATTTTGCTCCTTTTCATTGCAGTGCAGAAGTTAACAGTACACCTCAACAGTACACCTCATCCCTCCCTCAAACATTCCTTTTTGTTTTTTTTTGTTTTTTACATTTTCCGAGTGCATTTAGTGTAAACCTTATTTCATATCATCATTTGGATAAAGCAACAGTAAGACCCCACGCATTCAGTCAAGAGGAAGGTTCTGATTTACTACGAAGTCTTAATCTCGGTTCTGCTTTCAGACGCAACTGAGCACTGGACACAATTCTGTTTTATGAAAGGAAAACTGTCGTCTGGAGCCTGCTGTGTTTGAGAACCCATGGAATGTCGACCACTGGCTGGCAGGCCAGCAAAACTAAATGAAAAACTAAATTCTCCCAGTCCGTGGTGCATTAGTGCAGTTACCACAGTGCGCTGAACTGTGGGTTTCATACTAAAGAAGAAAACGCGTGCTGTATAAAACACACAAACGAGCGCGCGCACACGCGCACACACACACACACACACACACACACACACACACACACACACACACACACACGGCAGCTTGTGACCAGAGTCGTGCCAGTTATGAAGGTCACAATCCCCATTGCACAATCGCCCGTCGCTGAACGTACCTGGCACAGTGAGTCACCACAGGCCGAATCCCGGCCGATGGGACAGGGAGGAGTTTACCTGCGTCAGGTGACTGCACCCGCCGGTCATGTCATTAAAAAAAACAACAAAAAAACAAGACCGTACGATAGCGCTAGCACCTGACCGTCACCTCCCTCCCTTATCTGATAATACATAATTCCATTAACATTCAGTGACACACAGATTACACTTTCCCCGCATTAGCGTCTCCCACATGGACACAGTGTACAGTAGCCTACGTGTAGTCACACTTATGTACAGTCTGCATCTCCTTATTCTTTCCAATCCCCTATCCAACAAAGCACTCCGTAATAATAAACCGTCAGAGGAATACAGCCACATATCGAATTTCTGGAACGTTCTTTCAAAGTGCAGTGTACTTTATGAATTAGCCAGTGTTGGTTGTCATTGCGGGTAACTGTATGGTACACAGTTATAGCGCTTTCTCAGTCAAAGTCGTGTATGACCGGGCTAGCGGACGAATACAGTTTCCTCTTGACCAGCCTGTAGCCAGGGCGGATTTTGAGGACCTTGTCGGCCGCAAACAGGCTCTTCAGAGCGGCCCAGCTGTCGGGATCGGACTTGAACACCACGGTCAGTTCGAAGGTGGGCGTGACGCTGCGGTCGGGCGCGATGCTACCCAGCGGCTCCAAGGTTCCTTTCGTCTCCAGGAGCACCTGAACGATCGCCCCGCGGAGCCCGCACGGCTCGTCGGCCGAGGAGACCATGATGTCCCGCGCGACGCGGCCGGTGAGTCGCCGCGGCAGGAGCAGCTCCTGGCACTGCAGGCGGCTCGTCTTGGCGTTCGCCAGGCACAGCTCGATCTGTTTGGCCAGCTCCAACTGAAGCGCTTCCTCGACGCAGTCCTCCATATTCGAACGCGAATCGAGCCACTCAACACCTGTGGGCGAAAGGACCATGGATGAGGACTTTTCCTTTGTTGAATTTATTTTCCTCGGCTTCATAAAGCATTATTTATTGATAAAGTATGTATTCATAAAGCATTAAGCAATTAATACATTAATCCTCCACAAAAGGGCCACACAATTAATATAACTGCATCAGCTACCTTTTTACATTACATTGTAATATTACTAAAGCAGTGATGATTTTACCCTGTAAAAATAGGCAGTCGTTTCTGTAAATGTTCTAGTGTATGACCCAAGGTTACCCTGTTCTATTTTTATATAGGCCTCTTGTCATATGATCAAAATCATGAAAAGCGGTTCGAGAGCTCTACAGGGATGAGGTCAGGTGATGAGGATAAACACGTGACCTGAGATTAGAATAGCCTACTCAACTGGAGAGTGTATCCTACTGTCAACAGCCTATTTGAATATTCAAATCCACAAAATATAGCCTACTCTGAATTGTTTCGTTATATTTGACCACAGTCAACAAGCATATTGTTGGGTCCCCCTTAAGACTAACGCGTTTAGCAACAGTGACATTTGAAAAGTACATTTAGATTTAGGCTAAATTGAACACCTTTGACTTTAAAATACACAAATTCGCACAGTCATGATCTCACTGGACATACACATATTTAGGGACATAATAATCGAACTTTACTTACTTGAGGACTTGATATCTTCGATGAATTCACAGCTGTTCTCTAAACTCCGGTCGGGTATACTTTTCTTATTACCTGAAGTAATTTGGAGGAGGAACTTCCTCATAAACTCCACTATTCTGTCCTCTTCGGAGAAAACGGTAATTCCGTTCCCGAAAACCAGTGCCTGGGTGTATACCATCGTGTGTACGCGGAGCTGTACCACTCTTTAAATACTGTTATCGTCGTGTACCCATCCATCCAACAAGTGAATAACGCAAGAGCGCTCGTCCTGTGTTTAAATACAAATTGCGGTTGCATCAGCTGGTGAGAGGCTTGCCTTTGAGCGTGTGGGACGGCCGAAGAGGCGGCGTCTTCGGTTGTCATGGTGACACAGCATGAAGCAATACTCGTGTGAAATTTGATCAGACGAACTACAGTGAGTCAGCGGCGCGCAACACCGCATACTATTGCGTGGCTTCCTTTTAAAATCTACATTTACACAAAATTTGCGTTTTTCTGTTTCGTTTTGGTAACTAGACTACAATTGTAATATCATTATCAGCGTCACGGACTTTCGGAATTACCAGATACCAGATTATAATTAAGTGCGTGCAAAATAGGCTGGTCATGCATCAATTTGGTGAAATGTGGAAATGCTGTTGCATAAGTTTTCTTCAGGCTTCTGTTGTTACTTGCCTATAGAGTATTTTTATACATAAAGGTTCACCTTGTAGAAATTACAGCAGTTTTTATACCTAGTTCCCCCATTTCAGGGCACCATAATATTTGGGACAAATGGCTTCAGAAGTGTTTCTCATTAGTCGGGTGTGTTAAATCGCTTCTTTAGTGCATGTATAAGAAAGCTTTCAGTATCTATGGTTTGCATTTATATAGCGCCTTTATCCAAAGCGCTGTACAATTGATGCTTCTCATTCACCCATTCATACACACACTCACACACCGACGGCGATTGGCTGCCATGCAAAGCACCAACCAGTATCTACTCTTGATTCTAGGGGTTTGATTTCCTTTGGAGTCTGTTATTGGTGTTTGTCAACTTGAGGAGTTGTGCCACTAAAAGTCAAACAAGCCATTATGAGGTGGAGAAATAAGAAAAAAACATTTGCATATATTTAGGGCAAACAATAGGCATACCAAAATAAAGTCTGAAACATCCTTTACATTCTTTGGCAGAACTCTTGTCGTGTATAAAAACACTCTTTAATACAAGCTCAAGGTCTGCACTTTAGCCCCATATGTGAATTGCTTGATTACCAATCAAAAAATGTGGAGTACAGAGCCAAATAACGAAAAAATATGTGTTTATACCAAGACTTACAGAGTCTAGCTTTCAAGTCTAGACAGTGTGAATCAGTGAATCACAGGTGAGTCCACCATGACTGAACAGGTAGGAGGTGCAATTCCCGATAACCCCTCCTGCCCCATGCGCTGAGTCTGTTCACATATTATCAGAAGGTTGCCGGGGGAGACAAAGGGCTCATTCCAGTCACTTATTTTTCTCCTCTTTTCCCTTTTCCTTTCCTTGTCCGTGTCTTGCCCTGAGCCCCACTCACTGGGAGAGGCTAGGAAAACAAGAAAGAAAAAGAAGTAAAGACGGGGAAATCTGTATGGGGTGGCCTGTAGCGTAGTGGTTAAGGTAAATGACTGGGACGCGCATGGTCGGTCGTTCTAATCCCGGTGTAGCCACAGTAAGAGCCACACAGCTGTTGGGCCCTTGAGCAAGGCCCTTAACCCTCCATTGCTCCAGGGGAGGATTGTCTCCTGCTTAGTCTAATCAACTGTACGTTGTTCTGGATAAGAGCGTCTGCCAAATGCCACTAATATATAATATATATAATATATAAATCCAGAAAACAGTCCACTGGTTGATCCTTTATAAGTCAGACATTCCTAAAAAATCTATCCGGGAAAGGATGCGCTAATGTTTTTTTTGCTCAAAGCAAATATTGGGAGTTCCAAACTTCTAGACCCCAAAAGGAACATTTAAGGGGTTGGGATGTCCTTAAAGATGGCAGACCTCAATCGATTTCCGGGTCGGCAGCAAGTAAAAGAAAAAAGAAGGGAAAAGAAGTGATTAGAATGAGCCCATGGTGAATCACAGGTGAGTCCATGGTGACTGAGCAGGCAGGAGGTGAAGCTCCTGATAATATCTCCTCCCCGTGCCCCGAGACCATTTGCATATCATCAGAAAGTTGCCGGGGGAACAAAGGCTTCCTTGTGTGAGACAGCTGGGACTTTTTTTTTCCATGACTTCCCCTCACGTGTCAGCAGAGTCGGGTGCTTTCCAGTCGGCTCTGTGAAACTCAGACGCGCTATTTCCCCAGAACCTGTTGAGGAAGTGATTGGCAGGCCGGGGGGGGCGGAGCACACAAACCACAGCTAATACTACTGTATGCGCTGTGATGTCAGAGCTGCTGCTGCAAAAATGTTGGCTGTTGCAACCTCTGGCCCTGCTTGCGTTAGCCATGGTTCAGCATTGACCGGGAAGTCCGGGAAGCCGATCTTCGGCTGTCATGCTCTGCCGCACGTTCTCAACGCGTTTGCTACATCAATGGATGTCCGCTTTTTTACATTACGTTATATTATAGGCATTTGGCTGACACTCTTATCCAGAGCAATGTACAACAAGTGCTTACCCATAGCCAGGGACAAGTGCACTGAAATACCCCAGAGGGGTACAGTTTCAAGTGCTTAGGATACAACAAAGATAAGGGCCTTGGGCCTTGTAGATTAATCTGACAAATCGTTTTTATACAACATACAACACGGGGATACAATATTTTACAATACGGGGGGAATCCCCAAAATTCCAGGATGAAATCTGGATGCCACGCCCAGTGGGATTCAGATCCGAATTATGAAACGAGGAGGGTGCAATTATATTCCCACGCTCCCTCATTTTTCCTCCCTCCCGCTAATACAGTCTTCCAGCGAGATAGGAAATCCCCTAATGTTCCATGCGAGAAGGTGAGAAGAGTGAATCAGTGCGCTTTAAAGCGGAAGAGGGGATCGTTTTTGTAGCTGTTTGTGAGGTTCGGGACATAATTCATGAACGTATATTGACGAATGGGAGGTGTGATTAAGGAGAAAATGAATTTTACTTTGTCGGATACTTTAGCCTACAACCTGTTTTTGTTTGTGTTTTTGAGTGAGGTTTAAGAAAATAAGCAACAGCACGGAGGCGAGGTTATGTTGTTTGTTTATTTGTTGTTTAAAAATAAAAAATAAAAAAATAGGCCCTGGTCCTTTTCTTTGTTGTATGGGTAGCAATTGAAATTGTACTTCCCTCTAGGGTCTTTCAGCGCACTTAGTCCTGGTTATGGGTATGCACTTTGTTGTACGTCGCTCTGGATAAGAGCGTCTGCCAAATGCCAATAATGTAATGTAATGTAATGTAATTTCCTATATAGGCTGCGAGGGCAGTTCAGTTCCGTTTTGGTTTGTTCATCGCCCATCCTCCCTAAATTAGCTTGCTGTTCGTCATACATGTGGTCGGGAAATACCTCCCTCGAGGTACGACCACCACTGAGGTTTGCTCCTTCAAACCTCAATTCGAAGACACGTCACTTACAGATTTGCCAGATGGAGAGAGGTGGACCCACAGGTTGATCATTTATACATCACACTTTCCTGAAATAAATATTTCCGTGCTTCCTGCTCAAGAGAGGTTTGAGAGCCTCCTAACTTCTAGCTTCTGGTTCTTAGGAGGGACATTTAAAGGGTTGGAAGATGGTGGACCCTGATTGAGGACAGGCAAGGGAAAAGGAGATAGAGGGTGAAAAATAAGCGATTGTAAAGGGCCCGGGTAGTTGAGTAGCGATGCTCTACTCAAATCACCCCCCACCCCCCAGCCCACATCCCCCATCACCTCGAGCAGAATGGAGGGCAGGCAGGGGTTGAGCAACGCAATGGAAAATAACCGAGGCCTGATTTACAGATTGATGATAGATCAGTGGTGAATGTGTGTGGCAGGGGGTGACAGTGATTGACGGATAGCGTGTGGGGTTTTTTGGGCCTTTCATGGCGAAAGTAAAAATGGGTTGATGTGTCGGTTCCGGCAAATTCCCCCGATCATCCCTGTAAAGGGCTTTGAGCTGCAGGCTGGTGGGAAAAGCGCTATATAACTCCAAGGAACTATTCATTATTACTATGGCTCTGGTGTCAATGGGGAAGCAGTATAGTACAGTATTGTTCAGGAAGTTCCCTTCTGTCCCACAGCGTCTTACCACAACGACTCGGCCACTGTACAAACCAACTCGTTCTTGCGACCTGATGATTTCCTTGTTGCTGACGTACGTCTTACGTGGCTTGCGTAAATATCTGTGACATTGCTTTTCTGTCGAGAAACCATTAGGAAATGGGGGGGGGGGGGTTTCCAAGCTTATCCAAAAAGGGCCGGTGTGGGTACAGCCTGAAGACACCTGATTCAAATAATTAACTAATCTTCTTCCAGAGACCTGGATAAGTATACAACCAGTAAAATTGGATACCCTTGATCGAATTGAAGCAAGTGCTGTGGTAACTGAAGAACTGTGTAGAGAACTGCTGTACTGTAGACGCCTACAGTTTTAACGTTTGACACGGTCATGGTCTCCATCCCAAACACTCATAATGGTGAATTATTTGTCCTCCATGTTGGGACCCTCTTCAGCAACTTAGAGAATGAGGTTATTGTTTTCCATCAGTTCAGCTGGATATGCTGCTTTTCCTAGGCTGTTTCACTGTCAGAAAGGACACGCCCTGGACACACTCAACAGTGAAATTCACTCCATGAGCGAGGCTGCGGTTGTAGACGGTCAGACCTTCCAGATTGCAGTGGGAATTGGACATAGTCAGCTCCACACTGGGCACCAAATAAAAAAGTTAGGGTTTAAACCAATAACCTTCGGGTAACAATCCCAATGTCCCAACACCATACAACAATGTCAATTGCGAGGCCCTTACAGAAATGGAATATATGGCAATATATTTTGAATAGGTGTAAAGCGGTGTTTCATATTGTTGGGACGACATGGCTCAGGCTGTCAGAGGGTTGCCGGTTCGATCCCCGCCCGGGCTGTGTCGAAGTGTCCCTGAGCAAGCCCCCAAACCCTAAATGCTCCTGACGAGCTGGTCGGCGCCTTGTATGGCAGCCAATCGCTGTTGGTGTGTGAGTGTGTGGTATGAATGAATGGGTGAATGAGAAGCATTAATTGTACAGTGCTTTGGATAAAGGCGCTATATAAATTCCAACCATTTACATTATATTTGTATGATATGTTCTGAAATAGTGGATTTTGTATCAGACCTGGGTTAAATTGTAATTGTTTTGGATTCATTGAATACTTTTCGGTGTTCTGTGATCTTGCCAGGAGAAACTGAGCCAACCAACAGGACCAGAAGGTGGGGTTTACTCTTTCATTGGTTTGCATTCACCAGATAGGCTCACTAAAGTGTGGACAACTAGATGAATCCAAAACAATGATGTGTTTGACCCGGGTCTCTTGTGTATTGACAGTATGTTTAATATAATATATTTAGCCTCTAAAGTAATGATCGCCCTCTGGCCTAATGGATCACATGTCAGACCTTACGTACACGCCGCATTTTATCGCTGCTACGCTGGAACTCGACAGACTTGTCTGGACGAGTCGCAGGGTGCCTCACGGCCGGCTCACGTGCGCGTGTGCATCGCAGACGCCCCGTCCCGCCCCTACCACCCCCGTTCAAGAGAACACACACACACACACACACACACCTTTCTGATGTGATTTTAGGCAGTTTGAAAAGGCACCGTTTGAATCGCATGGGCCGATCATGTGACAGATCACAGAGACAGCCCGCAGCGCTGTTGCTAAGGTGACCGGGACCGCGAAGGTTGGCGGCTCAAGCCCCGGTGTAGCCACGATAAGATCCGCGCAGCTGTCGGGCCCTTGAGCAAGGCCCTTAACCCCGCATTGCTCCTGGGGGAGTGACCTCTGCTTTAACTGTAAGTCACTTAAAACCGTCAGCTAAAAAATAGCAAATTAGCATTCAATTATTTGAAGCAGAAAGAATGGAGATGAAATGACCCGTGACTGTGTGTCTTGTCGTTTCATCTCCCGCCGGAGCTGGAATATTTGCATGTACACTGGGGGGGGGGAGGGGTGTACATTGGTTCTCAAAACTCCACGTGCTGGAGTATGGAGGCAAAACAACCGAATGTCCAAATACTTAGGGACTGTGCTGCACATGCAGTGGGGTCTGAGACCACTTGTGAAAATGCTTCTATTTTGCATTCTTTTCTAATTTAATACAAACTTTTTTTTATTTATTACTAATTATATTATCTAAATAACAATTTCGATGAAAAAGTTCTTTGAAAATGTCAATTTTGAAAAAGGGTGTGTCCACCTTTTGCTTTTTTAATGGTAACTTGCACTCCAGCTGGCGTGGGCTCCACACATTTGTCCAAAACCTGATGATTCATGGCAGTCTTCAAGCGTCCCCATAAATGTTCGGCGGGGTTGAGGTTGGGTGACTGTGGTTTGTCCGGCACTCCTTGCTGTTCTTTGGTTTTCGAGTACCTCTCGCAAAGCTTTGAAGTAACTTTCATTTGTTAAAATTTTTTCAAAATGGGGTGTCTCGGTGGCGCAGCCTGCGGAGCACTGACCGCATGCTCATTGTGAGCCGCGACGTCAACGGTTCCAATCCGACCGTCTGACAATTTGTCGCATGTCTTTCCCTCTCTCTCGCCCCCATTCTTCCTGTCTCTATATACTGTCCAATAAAGCTGAAAAAGGCCTAAAAAATTCAAAATCCTCTGTTTATTTCCAGGACGACATGAAACCCCGCCCCCCCAGATTTTCAATGTCTCAGACTTTTGGACCCCACTGTACATTCAGTGCTGCTTGTTGGCTTTGATGTGTAAGAGCGTAGACAAGCGTAGGCTCACCTCCAAATAATCACGCTGCCACCTGCTGGTTCTCATCTCACCGCAGTGCGTAAGTGGAGCTCACGAGGGCTTGAGTGACCCCACCACGGACCGTACCCGTTTTATGGTCACACTTACGGTAAGAATGAGGAACCATACTTATATTCTGGGTGTTTATTTCCCTATCTAGTGTTTGTAAACATTACAGAAATAATACATACTACATACATACTACAAAAGATTATTTCCTTCGTTCCTAAGTGCCTTAGTCTTGTAATAAGACTTGAAATCTCATATTAAGAACAAAATATTAGCTTGTTTTTAGTTTACTTTTTGCTTGACTTGGAAAATTGTCTTTCCCCATTGACAAAGCTTGAAATGAGTAAGACTGCCTCACCTCATTCGTGGTGAACTTGAGCAAAAAAAGTAAACAGGGACAAGATAATGAGCCAGTTTCACAGACGCAGGTTAATCTTAGTCCTGGACCGATTTCAATGTCGAATGGAGAATCTCCATACAAAACTCGATTAAGCCTAATCCGTGTCTGTGAAACGGGTCGTTGTAGCCTCGGTCCTGAACTATGACACTCGTTACGCTTCGCTTGTTTGTGGTTTTGCTATTGCAGACGGATGCAGTTGTCCTGCGTCGGGCTCCAGTCGTAGGTCTCTACGGGCATCCGGAGGGGATTGGGCAGGTCCTCGCTGATCATGAGGGTGGGCTCACGGGACAGGGGCTCCCCCCTGCCTGGACCCTCTAGGGGCGGAGCCACGCCGTACTCCTCCCTCTCCTCCTGCCGTAGCTGCTTCAGGATGGCCTTGGACAGGAAGTGAGGGTCTGGCTCTGCTTCCTGCTCACACGCGTCTGCGGGAAGTAGAAAAATGACATCACTGGAGACTTCTGAATCCGATTAAATGCGTCTTTACTCTGTCTTCCTTGTCCCAGCATGCACCATTCTGGTCTATTTTTGTTCCTTCCAGAGTTGCATTCTTTGAGGAAGTTGTCATGGTTATAAATGACTATATTTCCCACAATGCCTAAAAATGCTCTTGAAACTGAATAAGGAAGGAATTAAAAGCAAGGATATCTTTTGTAAATGTCACAATGGCTACAGATTACAAACAGCCATATATGAATGACAGACTGTAATAACATAATTAAATATCTGATAAGAGACCGAAAGATAATTCAAAATATGAATTTTAAAAGGCCCAAGGTTATTCAAGGTATATTCGCTGTTGCTGTCCTGTGGTGTGGGGGGGAGATTTTAGGGGTGCAGTGTGGGGGCAGATTGTAGGGGTTCTGTGTAGGGGGCAGATTGTAGGGGTTCTGTGTGGGGGCAGATTGTAGGGGTTCTGTGTACGGGGCAGATTGTAGGGGTTCTGTGTGGGGGGGGCAGATTGTAGGGGTGTAGTGTGGGGGGGGCAGATTGTAGGGGTTCTGTGTAGGGGGCAGAGTGTAGGGGTTCTGTGTGGGGGGGCAGATTATAGGGGTGTAGTGTGGGGGGGCAGATTGTAGGGGTTCTGTGTAGGGGGCAGATTGTAGGGGTTCTGTGTGGGGGGGGCAGATTGTAGGGGTGTAGTGTGGGGGGGGCAGATTGTAGGGGGATTGTAGGGGTGCAGTGTGGGGGGCAGATTGTAGGGGGATTGTAGGGGTGGTGGGTGGTAGTGTGGGGGACACGGGGTCTCACCTTCCAGGATAATGAGGCGGAATCGGTTGCGGCACTCGACAGAGTCCTCCAGGATGCCGTGTAGGGTGCGGAGGAAGAGCAGGACCTGCTGGCAGCGCTCCTCTGAGCTCAGACCAGCGCTGCTGTCCTGGGACATGTGGTACAGGGTCTGCAGAGGGGTGGCGCACTCTACCACACAGTGCTGTACCTATACATACACACAAATGGCAAATGGTTGGCATTTATATAGCGCCTTTATCCAAAGCGCTGTACAATTGATGCTTCTCATTCATCCATTCATACACACACTCACACACTCACACACTCACACACTCACACACTCACACACCAACACACTCACACACTCACACACCAACACACTCACACACTCACACACCAACACACTCACACACTCACACACCAACACACTCACACACTCACACACCAACACACTCACACACTCACACACCAACACACTCACACACTCACACACCAACACACTCACACACTCACACACCAACGGCGATTGGCTGCCATGCAAGGCATCAACCAGCTCATCAGGAGCATTTGGGGACTAGGTGTCTTGCTCAGGGACACTTCGACACAGCCCGGGCGGGGGATCGAACCGGCAACCCTCCGACGGCCAGACAACTGCTCTTACTGCCTGAGCCATGTCGCCATGTCGCCCCCTCTGACACACACACACACACACACACACACACACACACACACACACACACACACACACACACACACACACACACACACACACACACACACACACACACACACACACACACACACACAGATATATATATGTGTGTGTATGCATATGGTTCCTCAGTGGTGGAATGACTTGCCTACCACTCTCAGCTAAAAACGCACTCTCCTGATTTCCCCCCTCCTTTACTGATATCCCTCTTGTCTAACCCCCCCCCCCCCCCTCAAAAAAAAGAAAGAAAAAAAAGGCACTTACAATGACTGCATTTTTTGTTTAGAACAGCACTTCATGTGTATTTTACTAGTTATGAGTAATGGATGTAATGCTTTAACTTGTGGAAGAATCTATGCACTTGTAAATTGCTTTGGATTAACAGTGTCTGCCAAATGACTACAATACAAATGTAAATTTTATATATATATATATATATATATATATGTATACATACACACACAAACACAGTTACACATACACACACACAAACATGTGCATATACAGACACCCATGCACACACACAGAAACGCATATATATATATGCACACACTGAAACACGTACACATACACACACACACACACACACACATATATATACAGTACTGTGCAAAAGTCTTAGGCACCTGTATAACATTCTGTACAGATAAGATTCTTTCAAAAACAATTCAATGAAAGGTCCTAAATAAACATACCATACATTTTACATTACATTTCATTAATTTGGCAGAATAATTAAAAACTGAATCAAATCAATATTTTTTGTGACCACCCTTCGCCGTTAAAACTGCATCACTTCTCTGAGAAAGCCAATGCCGTCCTGCAGTTCGATAAGACAATCAGCAGGTTGGAGAATAAAAAGTAGTGAATTATTGCTTATAGCAATATGTTACTTTTTAAAATTATATACAAAAATGTCTCTGTAAAATTACATCTTTTGGAAAATGAATATTTGGAAACTTCAAATGTGTTATTTTATACACATAAAGAAAAATAAACATATATATAATAATGTCTAGGGTGCCTAAGACTTCTGCACAGAACTGAATATATATATATATATATATATATATATATATATATATATATATATATATACATATGCACACTCTCTCACACACACACACACACACACATCATAAAATATAAACCTCAGAGCTCAAACACAAGCACAAGACCACATGCACACATTCACTGCACTTCTAAATCGCTTCGGAGTAAAACCGTCTACCAATGACAACGAAAAGTAAAAAAGAAATGAACCTACGCAGTACATGTCTTTTACCACATGGTGGTGCTATTGTGACACTAAACATGAGCAAGTTCTCCTTACAAAATAAAATGTCAGTCACCTGCCCCTGGTGGTCCTGCACGCTGTACACACTGTGCTTGTAGACTCGCCTCCTGACCCCCGCCTTGTCAATGATGATCTCTGGCAGGTTGGCGTAGAAACGGACGCGTGTGTCCATCTCCTCCAATTTCTCCGGGATGAAGGCACTGAGCGGGATCAGAATGTGCAGTCGGCGGGAATCCCGTTGCTGCAGAATGCCGGACTTCCCGTTGCGCTGGTGGTATTCCTCAATAGAAGCCTCCAGCCCTGCAACACAGACACCAGGCCGCATATACCCTCAGTGACCACTCTATTTATTAATGTATTTATTTGAATGTGTTTCTGATTTTTCCCTGTTTCCTCGCAATTTGGTAGCAAATTGTACCTACTCCAATTACCCAATCGCTGCTGAATAAAGTGGTCATTGAGTGTGAATTCTTTTGTACTTACTGGTAAGGACCACTGCTGTTGCTGAATGACAAACACTTCAACACGAGGAGGCCTACGTCTCTCTGGTTTAATAACTCCTCCAGACAGCCCTCAGCCATCTAACACGCATGAGAGCAACGGGCGCACAATAATACGGTATTTTGCCACGATATGTTTTGACGTAAAATAATAAACAAAATAAACAGACCCCTACTACATTACATTACATTACTGGAATTTGGCAGACGCTCTTATCCAGAGCGACATACAGTTGATTAGGCTAAGCAGGAGACAATCCTCCCCTGGAGCAATGCAGGGTTAAGGGCCTTGCTCAAGGGCCCAACAGCTGCGCGGATCTTATTGTGGCTACACCGGGATTTGAACCACCAACCTTGCAGGTCCCAGTCATTTACCTGAACCACTATGCTACAGGCCACCCCTACTATGACTATGACTACTACTGCTACATGTACTTCTATTATGAAGAAGAAGAAGATTTCATTTATATAGCACCTTATTTGTAGCCAAAGCACCAAAGGCACAAATGAGATGCACGCAAAAAAACTTTGTACAATAAAAAAGTACAATACTCAAAACACTCTGATACTAAAATTATGACATAATATATAATAGTAATAAATAACAAATAATAAAGCTTGATCAAAAGCCAGGTTTAAGACTCAAACCAACCCAAGCCAACTAAAGTTAATGAAAAACGAAAGTAAAAAAAAAAAAAAAAAAAAAAAAAATATATATATATATATATATATATACACACACATTCTTTTTTAACTAGCTGCAGTTGGCGCCTTTGGTCGGCAGAGGGAGACTGTTCCACAGACGTGATTGCTTTGTCAGCTTCACAGTTAATGATCTGCATTTATTTAACCCTCCTGTTATGTTTAGCGTCAATTTGAACCCAATTCAGTGTCTCACATCTCTTAAAAACCAGTTAATCTTTTTTTCCATCTTGATACTGTTTGATTTTTTTAATGTTCTATTTTGGTGGGATTAAATAGTAAACATGCAATAAACATAATGCTTTGTTTTCAGGAGTCCTGTACTTGTCCTGTAACTTATTTTGACCCTTTGTAACTGTATAAAATATAACATAATATACAACCATTTGTATTTTTATCTCAGATTTCTGTGTGAATGATTCTGGTGGCACTTTCCCATACAGCTGCCAAACTTTCACTTCCTGTACCTCAGTCTCTAAAATGAGATGTTTCTCACAGATTTTTCATATTTATGGCTTTTCATGTGGGAGACAATAAGAATTCTTGTTTATTTAAACTGTTGGGGTCAACTTGACCCCAAATATAAAAGCAGTCACAAACTCTTAATAGGAGGTTTAAGAGATACACCCACAGGTGGTTTTATCATGACAGATACTGAATCTGCATTTGCGGGATGTAATGTGATGCATTGCTATAGTCACAACGGCTTTGGCTAAACATGATGACAAAAGATGGTGAATATGGATTCAGTAAATTCAATGCAATAGAATCATTATGTTTGAATGAGTGCATCAATCGGATCAGATGAACCGTTAATTGTAACTATAGGTAAGACCATTCACAGTCAGCATGCAGGCCGTAGATATTGTCTCATAGTTTTTGTACTGGACGCACAGGGATGGAATTGGTACCGATCTTCCCTGCTGGTGGCTGGTTGAACAGTTCAGACCAGCTCAACATAGTTTAGCTGGTTGACCAGTTCAGGCCGACATGGTTTGACATGGTTTGACCAGCTCAAGCTATGTTTTGACCAGCTCATACCCAGCTAGACCAGATTTATGACTAGCTTGGCAATGCTGGTCGATCAGTTCATACCCAGTTGGATTTTACTGCAGGGTTACAGTCTAATTATGGATAAGAAGCAACTCTTCCAAAAAGAAGGACTGTCCCTTTAATCAGGAACATATAACAAACTAATAAGACAATGATGGTGGTTTAATTAAAGATAAAAATATGTACTTTATGTTACATACTTGGAAGCACAAGCCTCAGGTAGCCCGTGTAGAAGGACCAGGCCAGCCCATGAGCTACGTTCATCTTCCTCTGCTCGCAAATCTCCGAAATTTCCACCGCAGAGGGACTCTGGGTGAACAGAGGATCAGGAATAAGAAGAAAACCTTTTAAACAAAAAACTCTTTCAAACATTTTAAACATGGGGATTATTCGCAATTAAACACAGTAATCCAGGGGTACCCCAGTCTTTCCCAAAAACGGCCGGTGTGGGGGCAGGTTTTTGTTTCGTCCCAGCGCTAAGACACCTCATACGACTATTGCACTGATCATAATCTTCAATCAAGACCTTGATAAGCAGAATCAGGTGTCTTAGTTTCAGTCTTGGGCTCACACAAAAACCTGCACCCACACTGAATATCATTTCTCATTTATTTATTGAATGTCAGTTTCTAATTGAGATTGATAACCTTGCCTTGCTGAAAAAACCCCCAGCTCAAGCTAGGTTTTGAAACAGCTGGTAGCTGGTTGACCAGTTAGACCAGTTCCATACTCAACATGGTTTGACTAGTTCACGCTTTGTTTTGAAACAGCTGGTAGCTGGTTGACCAGTTAGACCAGTTCCGTACTCAACATGGTTTGACTAGTTCACGCTATGTTTTGAAATAGCTGGTAGCTGGTTGACCAGTTAGACCAGTTCCGTACTCAACATGGTTTGACTAGTTCACGCTATGTTTTGAAACAGCTGGTCGCCTGGTATTTCAAGCTGATCATAGCTCGATTTTACACCAGGGTGGTCAAGTGACATTTTTATGCAGTTAGCAGTTTTATGTAGATAGTGCATTACCCTAACACACAGTTACAATCTCACTGACTATATGTAAGTGATCCAACAACATGAGTAATCAACCCGATGTGTACAATGTAATAAAAACAATACAAAATGGGAGCCAAATGGTTTATTGAATTTTTTTTTTTTTTTGCATATGCACATTGGTTTGCAAAAGTTGCGACTTATCCACCTCCCTTCTGGTTCCATCGAGGTGACGCTGAGAGTCTACCCAGTGTCTATTTAAGCACAGGGAAGTTTGAGAACTCATTGTAGACTATTGACTCAGGGACGGACATAATAAGTTTTGGATTCAAATACATTTCTGCATTTTGACTAAGCTTGCCTGGAACAAATGAAATAAGCCCAAATGTGTAAACCCAGGCTATCTGCTCCTCCTTGCAGGCTGAAATGCACCAGGCGAGATCAATAGAGCTCAGAAAGAGCTTCTCTTAAGAAAGCGAGATAGCTGCACCCTGGAGGTGATCAGGAGACTTACCAGGATACCAAAGGCCTTGAGCAGCAGAGAGAAACCAATAGTCATGGCCACCGCATACCACTCTTTGAACTCCAACTGAAGACTTCCTGCACATAACACCAGGGCCGATATCACCCCCAGCAGCAAGAGGCCTTTACTGAAGCAGGCTCTGAGCATACGGGGCAGGCTGCTGTGGTACCTGTAAACAGAGAAGAGTCTTTTCACTCGGCCAAGATACACTGGAGGCAAACGCCACAGGCTTCCATTTCCAAGAGGCGTCAATCTTGTGTGATTAGACAGAGGCAACCAAGACACTACAGCCAATCACGAGTCACAAGCCATAGTACCTTTTTTGGAATATGTCACATATAAATGATTGACCTGTGGATCGACCTCTCCCCAACTGCCACGTCTGTAACTGACATAGCTTCAAACTGACGTTTGAAAGAGCAAGGACATTCCATTTACCTAGTTCACGTTTTCTCGATTCCTCCATAGTCGCCTCCTTTCCTTGCCTCCTTTACTTGCATTGTCCAACAAGTGGAGTTAGGAGCGAGAAAAGGATGCAAGGGAAGGAGGCAAGAAGGGAAAAATAAGCAATTGGAAAGAGCACTTTAGAAGATGATGTACTTTATTGAACCCAAAGCATTTGACCCATCCTTGCTACTTAGGAGCAGATAGCAGCCATTGTGTGGTGCCCGGGAAGCAATGTGGGGTTATGGGGTAATGTGTCATCGTGTGGTGCCCGGGAGGCAATGTGGGGTTATGGGGTAATGTGTCATCGTGGCTACACCAAGGCTTGATGCACCAACCTTCCAACCTTGCTAAATACCTTAGCTGCTACAGGCTGCCGTCTCTTGATTGGGGGGGGGCAGAGGTAATCTTGCGTGTTTGCGCTCAGGCTGGTTGCCAGGTGATGAAGAGGCGGCCTCACCTGGTTTCCAGGTGATGGAGAGACTCCTCGGCCAGCAGGCAGACCCCCTGCAGCAGGGCCCCGAGAGCTGTGCCCAGCCCAGCGATAACGACCTGCTTGCAGAACTCTCTGTTTCCCCAGAGGCACAGCCCCAGGAGGACCACGATGGCCACCGCCCCTGCGCAGTACGCCGGGAGCTGCCCCCGAGGCCTGGGGACCAGCCGCCATGTTCCTTCCTGACGCATCATCAGAGGCCCGCTGGGAGGAAGCAGACCGATGGTGGTTAGCGGTTAGCGGTTAGCTACGTCAGTACTAGGTTTTGAAGCGGCTGGCTCACCAGTTCAGACCAGCTTTCACCTTGACATGTTCGAGCTAGGTTTTGAAACAGATGGTGGCTGGTTGGCCAGTTCAGACCAGCTCTCAGCTTGACATGGTTTGACCAGCTCAAGCTATGTTTTCAAACAGACAAGCTACTAGCACTAGCTGGTTGACCAGCTCATACCCCGCTAGACCAGCTTATGACCACCTCAATTTTCAAGCTGGCATTGATTTTACAGCAGGGTAACCATTTTAGTCTTGTAAGGAGACTTCAGATCTTTTTTTCCTTTCCCTTAAGGAGAAACTATTAGCCTATTTTAAGTTACTGTTTGCTATTGTTTTCTTACCTGCATTGGAAAATCTTGAAATTAATCAAACAATTTTGTACTTATTTAGTCAAACATTTTAAGTCTTGATATAAGACAAAAGTACTTACCGGGTTATTCTTTGGTTTTTGGTGTCTGTGCTGTGTGGTGTCCTGGTCAGAGAACTGGAATTGTAGCACAAAGATAGTGTATTTGATTCCCGGCTGCAGTGCTAGTGTACCATTGAGTAATGAACTTGTAGTGCGAATGTATTGTTTGCATAAAAAAAAGAACAATATTTGAAATATTTTAGTTTGTCCCTCTGGATATGAGGTTTGATGAAATGCCAAAATGTCACCTACCAAACCAGTTCTCAAACCTGTGCTGGCCTACCTGGGAGCACAGTGAATCTTATTTCAGTCAACAAAACACACCCCTCCCCAATATGGCCTGATAACCTCGGCCTCTGATTGGCTGCGAGCTTCTGATGCGTACAGGTGCCACACTTCAGCTCTCTGGTTAGTTGCTGACTCATCATAGTTTCTACATTTCTCCTGTCCCGTTCCAAGGAGATCTGTGGGTACCTACAGCTACAGAAGGGCTCTGGAGCTAAACCTATGCCCTCATTGTAATGGGGCCATAAAAGCCGGTCTGTGTAAATGACTGTACTCGAGCACAGTGCCAGCATTAGGATACACATGCAGTCTGCAGCTGTAGTCGGTACTCATACAAATGTCAGATAAGATATGGTTTAAGTCAATTAAATAATTAAGACCTGAAGTTAGCACAAAATCCTGAAAGGGGTCAGCCCTTTCGGGAGCTGGGCAAGGAGGAGAGAGGCTGGAGTGGTCTCCCAGGGGTGATTCTACCCGCTTCTATTCTATCTGTTTCACCTTGCCCTTCCTTCAGAGTAAGAATGAATACACTCATAGCACTGTCACCTCACAGCAACGATGTGTAGGGCTAATTTTCTCAATTGATTCTTAATTGACAATGGCCGCGTTTCCCGAACGCGTTAAGAACGTTCTTAAGCTAAGAAAGTTCTTAAGGACCTTCTTTCGGGAGGCCTAAGAAGGTCCTTAAGAACGTTCTTAGCTTAAGAACGTTCTTAACGCGTTCGGGAAACGAGGCCAATGTGTGTTAACATAGAGACAATCACATGATTAAAAATAACCTTTTTTACAATTAGACCACTTTCTGAATTAAATTATTGTGGAAAAGTGTGTATAAGGGTCTTACTATGTCTGATTCAAATCGGAGAGCTCTCTCACTTTCTGTCATTTCTTTGCAAATAAAAACGAAAGTTAAACTTAGACAAAATGATCGTTGTTTTACTGTGGATCTGTTTCATCAGACGATGCTCACCTGTGATATGTAAAAAGGGCAATTTCCCTAACAAATGCCTTGGGTTTGAATCCTGACTGAAGGCCTGTCTGTGTGGAGTTTGCATGTTCTCCCCGTGTGTACGTACGGTTAGGTTGGAGAGTCTAAATTGCCTGTAGGTATGATTGTGTGAGTGAATGGTGTATGCCCTGTAATGGTTTCACGATCTGTCCTGGGTGTATTCATGCCCCTCCCCCAATGGATACTGGGATAGTAGCCTCCACCCCCCTCCTCTCCCCGATCCCCAATAAAAAAACAATAGTTATTTTATGGTTGTGAAATTATACCTATATTGTCCTTAATTGATAGAGGCAGACTGCCAGGCATGTAGATAAACAGACAGGTCATTAACTCCTTTCAGTGAGACCGTTATGGGAAGTGTGTGTCATGAGAAAGGTATTTTCCATTCTGCAGCACAAACGTTTGAACTTGCTTTGCCAAATGAAGGCGAGAGAACGCTGCCTTGTTTCTCAATCCGCTCTGTACGCTTCCTTCACCTCGTTAGGTCATGCGTGTCATAATCGCTGCTGTCCGCCGCGCCTTCGCAAGCATTCGATGCCTCTGATTCGATTCAGGAGTTTGCATGTTCTCCCCGTGTCTGCCTGGGTTTCCTCCGGGTACTCCGGTTTCCTCCCGCAGTCCAAAGACATGCATGTTAGGCTGATTGGAGAGTCTAAATTGCCCGTAGGCATGAGTGTGTGAGTGAATGGTGTGTGTGCCCTGTGATGGACTGGCGACCCGTCCAGGGTGTATTCCTGCCTTTCGCCCAATGTATGCTGGGATAGGCTCAAGCCCCCCTGCGACCCTGTTCAGGATAAGTGGGTTCAGATAATGGATGGATGGATGGATGATTCGATTCAATCTTTATTCGGCCTCGCCTGTAAAAACCTTCTTTAAAGTTGAATCAAAGCGATAAACCAAAAGTCCTCTCTGCAAGAGGATTGTTTGAAATCATTTCTTTTTTACAAACGATATAACGACATGCAACGCAACTTGAGCTTTTTCCTCAATTGCTGCTTTTAGCTGTTGTTACTTAAATTACATTACATAAATGGCATCTGGCAGATGTTCTCATCCAGAGCGTCGTACAGTTGATTAGACTAAGCAGGAGATAATCCTGCCCTGGAGCAACGCAGGGTTAAGTGCCCAACGGCTGCGCGGATCTTATTGTGGCTAGACTGGGGATTGAATCACCGACCTCGCGGTCCCCAGTCATGTGCCTTAACCGCTACGCTACAGGCTACCCATAAATGGCATGTGTGTGGAAGTATTGAGTTATAAACGCCTTCACTGTCGCAGAGAGTGGGCGGAAGGCACATTTCCGGCTCTGCGGCGGGAAGATGGCAGTGGCCCAAGTGCAGGTCAGCTCAAGTGCTCCTCTCAGACTGGGCTCCTCTCAGACTGGGCTCCTCTCTCACTGTGCTCCTCTCTCACACTGGGCTCCTCTCAGACACTGGGCTCCTCTCTCACTGTGCTCCTCTCAGACTGGGCTCCTCTCAGACTGGGCTCCTCTCTCACTGTGCTCCTCTCTCACACTGGGCTCCTCTCAGACTGGGCTCCTCTCTCACTGTGCTCCTCTCAGACTGGGCTCCTCTCACACTGTGCTCCTCTCTCACTGTGCTCCTCTCAGACTGTGCTCCTCTAACACTGTGCTCCTCTCAGACTGGGCTCCTCTCAGACTGGGCTCCTCTCAGACTGGGCTCCTCTCTCACTGTGCTCCTCTCAGACTGTACTCCTCTCACACTGTACTCCTCTCACACTGGGCTCCTCTCAGACACTGGGCTCCTCTCAGACACTGGGCTCCTCTCAGACACTGGGCTCCTCTCAGACTGGGCTCCTCTCAGACTGGGCTCCTCTCTCACTGTGCTCCTCTCTCACACTGGGCTCCTCTCAGACACTGGGCTCCTCTCTCACTGTGCTCCTCTCAGACTGGGCTCCTCTCTCACTGTGCTCCTCTCAGACTGGGCTCCTCTCACACTGTGCTCCTCTCTCACTGTGCTCCTCTCAGACTGTGCTCCTCTAACACTGTGCTCCTCTCAGACTGGGCTCCTCTCAGACTGGGCTCCTCTCACACTGTGCTCCTCTCTCACTGTGCTCCTCTCAGACTGTGCTCCTCTCAGACTGTGCTCCTCTAACACTGTGCTCCTCTCAGACTGGGCTCCTCTCAGACTGGGCTCCTCTCAGACTGGGCTCCTCTCACACTGTGCTCCTCTCAGACTGTGCTCCTCTCAGACTGTGCTCCTCTCAGACTGTGCTCCTCTAACACTGTGCTCCTCTCAGACTGGGCTCCTCTCAGACTGGGCTCCTCTCACACTGTGCTCCTCTCTCACTGTGCTCCTCTCAGACTGTGCTCCTCTAACACTGTGCTCCTCTCAGACTGGGCTCCTCTCACACTGTGCTCCTCTCTCACTGTGCTCCTCTCAGACTGTGCTCCTCTCAGACTGTGCTCCTCTAACACTGTGCTCCTCTCAGACTGGGCTCCTCTCAGACTGGGCTCCTCTCAGACTGGGCTCCTCTCACACTGTGCTCCTCTCACACTGGGCTCCTCTCAGACACTGTGCTCCTGCCCTGTCTCCACTAATAGACATGTGCCAAACACATCAACCCATACTGTACACACAGCAAGATTATTATATTCATATATGTATGCTTTTCATTTTGCTCTTCACCTGTTTCAGTTTATACCCCACTAACTTAGTTGTCTAGGTTAGTTTTTGTTTAGATTTAAGTTTTAAATGTGTTCCGGTTTTAGTTTTGTCTCAGTTTTTTAACATATTTAATATTTCAGAGTCAGGCATATTTAAAAACTGTGACTTACATACTAAATCATACATACTAATACACTAACACACATACACAATGTACACTCAAATGAACCATAATCAAATCAATCTATGTTTGTTGTGATACAATCAAGATTAACTGACCTGAGAATAGCTTTTGTCACTAATCCAGTAAAGACTCTTGATACTCACGTACGAAGAGCTCTTTCCCTCCACAGTGAGCAGGACTGAGCTTTGTTTCTTTATTAAGAAAAAGAAACTCATTCATACAGGTCTGACAACCTTGCTAGTTTGAGGGTAACTAAGAGAGTGGTTGTGGGAGAGAAAGAGGGTGGGAGAAAGACTGAGAGAGAGAGAGAGAGAGAGAGAGAGAGAAACAAATGCAGTTTCATAAATGACAGAGACTTTCATTTTCACTTTGTACCAGGAAGTAAGATAAAAAGACAAACCACTCCTGCAGGATGGAGAGAAGCCTGCAGGTGGTATGAAAGAGAAGAGATGGATGTGAACAGCAACCATGTAAATACTTTCCACTAATATAACACTGATGTACAGAAAATACTCTACATATAGTCAACATTTCGTCAATGTTCTCAAGTTGTTCCAAGAGGAAGTTGAATAAGGGAACCATTATCATAAGGCAAAGTTAAATATAACTGTCGCAAATGCTGGCTGCTGTTTTATATTAACTGGTGATTTCCAGAATAAAAAAATTGGTGTTTTTTTTTTCCTGATCTTTGAATGAAAGTTTGTCTGTTTTTTTTTCTTTTCTTTCCATATGTTACTTCCTTGAGTGTGCAGATCATTTTGCGTAAAACTGTCCTTCTCATTGTTATGTTTGGCTAACGTTATGTTTGAACAATAGTCAGGTTTGGCTAATAGTTATGTTTGGCTTATATTTGAACAATAGACATGGTTGTCTAAGAGTTATGTTTGCTTAATAGTTATGTTAATAGTTAGTTAATAGTTAGGGCGGCCTGTAGCGTAGTGACTGGGACACACAAGGTTGGTGGTTCTAATCCCAGACTAGCCACAATAAGATCCGCACAGCTGTTGGTCCCTTGAGCAAGGCCATTAACCCTGCATTGCTCCAGGGGAGGATTGTCTCCTGCTTAATCAGCTGTACGTTGCTCTGGATAAGAGTGTCTGCCAAATGCCAATAATGTAATGTTTGGGATAATGTATGCTTGGCTAATTGTTATGCTTGGGTTTCTGTATGCTTGGCTAATATTTATGTTTGAGTTATGTTTGGCTAACGTTAGGCTAATAGCGTCTATGAAATATGATGGGGGAACAATATTTACACATCACATACAGTGTGTGTGTTTGTGTCTGCATGTGTGTGCGTGTGTGTGTTTGTGTCCGCATGTGTGTGCGTCTGCATGTGTGTGTGCCTGCATGGGTGTGTGTGTATGCGCCTGTGTGTGTGTGTTGATGTCTGCATGTGTGTGTGCCTGCATGTGTGCATATGTGTGTGTGTCCCTGCATGTTTGTGTGTGTGCATTTGTGTCTGCATGTGTGTATGTGTGTGTGTGTACAAGCACGCCCATGGGCACAGAAGAAAGAGGACGACGCCATTGGTTCATGCATATTTTATTCAAGAGTAAAAAAAGTGGTTCGTCCCATAGGGCATGCTTACAATAGCTGTGTCATTTAGGAAGTCATATGCCAAACTTAGTTCCAGAGAAAAATACAAGAAAAAATTGTCACAAGTTAAATCCCATGAATTTCATTTTTCAAAGTAAACCACATTGAGGACCAAACAAGGATCAGTAAATAGTGGAAGAGAAATGAACAGCTTAAGAATAAGAAGAATAAGAAGATTATGAAGAATTATAATGAGAATATATATTTCCTTTTTAAAAGTGAGACACAGGATTAGTGTCTAATTAGTTTTACATTTGAATAAACCATGCGATCATGCTTTTGGCAGCCTGGATTTTGCTTTTCACTGAATAATATTTTCATTCACGCTATTGAACAACTTCTGTACATTAACAGAGCAAAATTAACACAAAGATTTAAACACCTTAAAAAGAGCTTCAGAGCCTGTACAGCCAAAAAATAAATATCAATAATAACAACAATAAATAATAACAAAGTTATGATAATGAAAAACTATGAAAAAAATAAAGCAAAAGGTAACAAAAATAAAATAAAAATACTTAAAACAATAAAAGTTTACAAATATAATATGAAGTGGGAAATAATTCAGACCTACTATATTGAAACACAGCACAAATCTAATTTCACGTATCAATAAGGAACTTAATCGCATGCATTGATGCGTAGTATCGATGCTGTACACATTATTCTCTTTGTTTAGGCTTTCTGTCACGGCGGGAGTGAGTTATCTATCTCGAACACGCTGTGCAGATGTCTTATTTCCGATTATCAGGCTTGTGAGAATTCTCCAGGTGGAGAACAAAGCAATTGGGATTGCGTTACGGTCTCGTTTAGAGAAATGCGGATAACGACAGCGTCGGCATGAAACGCGCCGTCACTCGCGCATGACCACCTGCGGAGTCTCGGTGTCTTACGAAATAAAAAAAAATCAAAAGGAAACAAAACCAAAGTAAATAAATGAAATAAATCTCAGGTAAGATTGCATCGCAAGTTTTGAATTTGTACAATTTTATTATTATAATTTTTTTTTTAATTGTCTTCATTTATAAATATGACCTATTTTTGTATTCGCTTTATTTAATACTAGTAGCAAAACATGTTTTAACAGCACGGTCATTTTGTATAAGATGTTGATGAGCGAAACTGTTTAATTGGAATTGTAAAATATATATACGTATGTATGTATGTATGGAGCCAGCACTGTCAACACAGCCTTCCTGTGTGCTGAGAAGTCAAAGTGAATATGGAGAGAACCTAAAAACTCTTTCTCTAAGCCTCCTCTGCTTTTAATGGGCTGTGTCTGGGTGGACAGGAACTTACAAGTCATTACTTCCTCTTCCTGTTGGAGGGCTTCCTGTTCCCAGTGCACCAATCCCTTACTTTTCTCCTCATTATTCCTTTCCTCTTTCTCAGATGGGGAGAGGTGGGCCCACAGGTCAATCGTACATCACGCCTCAGGAACAAATACTTCCGCAAAAGGACGTGCCCTTGTTTCCTCACAAGAAAGGAAAGTTCTGGAGTTCCTAACTTCTACTTCTAGCTCCTAGAAGGAACATTTATCGGGTTAGAACGTCCTTAAATATCCGCGGACCTTGATCACTTTCCAGGTCGGGAGCCAGAAGAAGACAAGAGGAGAAAAATAAGCGATTGGAATACCACCCACATACCTCACTGCACCTTGCCTCGCCTCCCTCACCCACCCAACCATGCCCCACCTCCACCGATATGTCCGCACTTCTCTTTCGCTGCAGCTACAAATGTTAAACTGCTCGTTGGATTCGCTTCCCTAATTAAAACTGAACAGTTTCCAATGAAGCCCATGTTGTTTTATTGTTTATTGAGGTTTTTCAATTTCAGTTTTCCGTTAAGTTTTTTTTGTCTCCAAAGTATGCTGGACAGAGTGAATTCTGGGATACAAGTGACATAGGGTGGGTCAGGTAGGTGGTGGGGATGTGTGTGTGCTTGTGTGTGCATGTGAGGGGAGGGGGGGGGGGGAGGGTGCAGGAGGGGTTAAGTTTCGGGAAGGAGGACGAAGAGAATCACTGTATATTGCTGTTATCGTCCGTGCCGTTTGACTCTGACATGTTCATTTTGCCCATGGAGTGTCCCACGTTGTTGACGGCGTCCCGGCGAGGCGGCATTCGCTCGTTGATGCGGTCCAGCCCCTTTGCCTCCTCGAAGCTGGTGATCTTGTGCTGCGGAGAGAACCCGCGGATGGCTGTTGCGGAAAGGGCGGGGGGGGGAGGGGGCGGGGGGGTAACACAAATTTAGAATCAGAGTATCCCACAGACCACACAACACTCTGAGGCACGTGACTCTTTCGGGACAGGACGGAGGAGATGGATGTTCGAGCGTCACGCCTCACCGTCCCACGCCCACCTTTTTAACCGCCCCGATATATTTAGTCTCCGCGTATCGCATTTTGACCCCTTGAAAAGTGGGTGCACTGCACTTTATTGTACATCACTCTGGATAAGAGCGTTAATGACTGTAATGACTGTAATGGAACCCAAATCAAGTCATTCAAAGCGGCACACCCGTGTACTTTCACAAAAACAAAACAGAAAAACCCCCCAGATTTCCACACCGGTTCAATAACACACAGGTATATCTAATCGCAGGAGGAGAGATTAGTTTTGTAAGATTTTTCTGGGTGTGGTTTGTGCAGAACAAACTCCACAGTCGCTCTACAGCTTCTGAAAAAAACAAGCAGGGGTTCCTGTTAATTCTCTTTTGTGGACAGACTTAGTCATTCCGACGGCGGTTTTCAGTAAGTCTAAAAATAGTGTGAGGATTTACTGAAGCCAGACAGACAGATAAAATCAATCAAATTAAAACCCGGACTGTGACAGGCAATCACGCAATAAGATACCGCTTTAAAATGGCTGCTGACCTGACCCAAGTCACCTGACGTGACCTAAGTTTATGTGTATGCAGTCCCCGTATACCATCCAGTTAGCTGAGGCTTTTACCCAGAGCAACTTTAAATACAGGAGGAGCAGGAATGCACTCACCAAATTAATATTAGCATTAGCATTAGCGGCACACCTGTCGAGTAAAGATGTAGGATTGCAAAAGCACTAATTACTTAACTGTGCTAACCAAGAACCAAAATGTATTTAAATACATCGACTGCAACTATAACAAGCCCCTAAGAAGAGAGAAACGTACAGCTAGAATTTTTTCTACTAAAAACCATAAAAATACCAAAATAAATTAATATAATACAACAGGAATGAGACGAGAGATGAAGTCTGATGAGGTGGGTCTCCAGTCTGTCTCGGAATGAGGCAATTATTCTGCTGTCCTGACACCTGACCAATTTGGGAAGCCTGTCCCACCACGATGGGGCCAGTACATTCCTCTCAAGCCTTGTGATTGGCAGAAGGGACCTGGCAGCCAATCGCAAATGATTTCCTGGCTATGTGTGCTCCAATGACATGCAGGCTGTTAGGTACCCATGATGACTGGCATCCCTAATTTCCCGGGATGAGGAAAAAAACGTCCTGGGAAGGAGGCATGACAGCATTCCGACAACTGCGATACACAGATTTACGGATGAACGGATGCGGGATTATTCCTTCCTGCTAGTAACGGGAACCTCTGCCTGGAGGATCCCAGAAACGACTGCTAAATGAAGAACCTAATGTCTCTCCATCACCAGGTTCCTTCCAAAAGATTATTCCTTTTTTTTGTCATTCATATGTAAAAAGCCTTCTGCTTTCAAACACAATGGCGCAATGCACCCCTTGATGCCTGGCTCTGCTGTGCATTTTTAAGAAGACTGTTTACAGTTTCCCAGGAGCGTGAATGTAACCGCCCGTTGATCTGCGAGTACGCATTCACATTCGGCCGATTGCCACCGTTCGTTTGGAACCAAATGAGAGAGTGGTTCATTTTGAGCTCATGTTTTTTTTTGTTTTTTTCCACAGTGGATGTTCCCTTTAATAAATTTACTTAAGATTATTACAGAAAAATCACAGATTTAAAAATGCACTACACCCAAACAGAACAGAGCATGTCTGGCCATCTGGAATGTAATCTGCTATGATTGATTTTTGTTTTATTTCTTGATGCCTAGACAGACGGCATGAATGAATGCGACATCCATACAGTATTTGTAAGCTTTCTGTAGCGGTGGAGGCTAGTTTTATGGGCCTTTTTGGTTTTTTGGCTTGAATCTTACAGCGTTTCAGTCTTGTTGTCCGTCTGTCTGCCTGTCTTTCTTAAATCAGTAAAACTGACGCACTGCTGGGAACGGGTCCCTGGGAATAGCCTGTCGTATTAAAATGTCAATTTCATTCATTTCGTCATGGAAATATTAGTCCTTTCAGAATGAAACTTGCATGGAAAGGAGAAAGGTACTGGAGCGATGTGCAGTAAACGGTGTGAGTCCGTATCGCTCGATGGAATGGAACGGCACTAGGTATTGCGAAATTTCCTGAAGCTCGCTGAAAAATGCCATGGTGGGCAGGCCTATATTAGGGCATATATTTCATTTATGAAAATAGGGCATATATTTCATTTCTCTTGCAGGTGGAGAAAGAACAACTCTCACTGACGTTTTCCATTTCACACTTTTAATAACTTTAATAACACTAGTTAATAACTACTCTGACCAAAAGACGACCCTCGCTGAATCTACCATCCGCTCGACAACAACGGCAGGTCACATGATCACCGCAGACCCCGCCCACTCCCTGGAGTCTCTGCTGAGGGCATGGCATGGGGGGGGATGGTCACCGGTGTGAGGGTGGGGGGTCGGTGGAGCATGAGGGGGGGCACTTTTTGGCCATGCCGTGGTCCCCGCAGTCATGCTGCCAGTGCGTGCGCTCACCCTGTCGAACCCGCGGGGCGGGAAGCAGTGCAGAACGGGCCAGGCAGTGTCATATCCCACAATGCAATGCGAGGTAGGGCCGGGGGGGGGGTAAAGGGCTGGAGATACCCCCCCCCCCCTCTAGGACAGGCCCAGGGGCGGGCAGCAGGTGCGTGCGTGCCCCCTACCCCCCGCACACGTGTGAAATGGTCGTAAATTTACCTTCTCCATCCTCAACCGTCTCTATGGCCTCGATGGCTTCGATGGTCGCTGGGGGGGGTACAGAGAGAGGAGGGCGCGGTTACTCCCGAAGCCATGCACGGACCACTGCAGCGCGGCGGCAGCCAGTTAGCATACGCGAACCGTGCGCAAGACAGGCGCGAAACATACGCACAGAACATACGCAAAACAGGCGCGAAACATACGCTCAGAACATACGCAAAACAGGCGCGGAACAGGCACAAAACATACGCAAAACAGGCACGGAACAGGCACAAAACATATGCAAAACAGGCGCGGAACAGGCACGAAACATACACAAAACAGGCACGAAACATACACAAAACAGGCACAAAACATACGTATAAAATATCCGCAAAACAGGCACAAAACATATGCAAAACACGCGTGGAACAGGCACAAAACATACGTGGAACAGGCACAAAACACACGCGGAACAGGCACAAAACACACGCGGAACAGGCACAAAACACACGCGGAACAGGCACAAAACACACGCGGAACAGACAATTCTGCGACAGCGCCAGGCAACCAGGGCCATGGGGGGGGAAATGGACCAATCAGCAGCAGGGGTTAGAGAGTGGGTGTGCCTCTGAGTGGACGTGTTAGCGAGAGTGAAGGAGACATAAAGGGAGAAGGAGAGAGAGACTGAAAGTAAACAAAAGAGTTACAGAGGTAGAGAGAAGAAGAGCGACAAAGAGGGAGGGAGAGGGAGACAGAGGAGAGAAAACAAGAATGAGAACGGGAGGGACAGAGGAGGAGAGGGAAAGAAGAAAGAATGAAAAGACGAGAGAAAAGACAGAGAGAAGGTAAGAGGCAGAGAGAGCAGGAGAATAGACAGACAGATAAAGAGATGCAGAGGATGAGAGGGGTAAACGGAGAGAGGGAGAGACGGAGGGTGGGGGTTCTCACCGCTCTGCAGCGTCTGTTTGCCCCCGGAGAGAACCCCACTCGGGAGCATCCCGGTGGGAGTCAGGCCCTTCAGAGTCAAAACGTTCTCACTCTCCTCCCTACAGGAGAGACACTGCTCTGTTACACACACACACACACACACACACGTTCTCACTCTCCTCCCTACAGGAGAGACACTGCTCTGTTACACACACACACACACACACACACACACACACACCCTGCACTATCACACACACACACACCCACACACACACACACACACCCACACACACACGTTCTCACTCTCCTCCCTACAGGAGAGACACTGCTCTGTTACACACACACACACACACACACACACACACACACACACACACCCTGCACTATCACACACACACACACACCCTGCACTATCACACACACACACACACACACACACACACCCTAGGCCCTTCAGAGTCAGAACGTTCTCACTCTCCTCCCTACAGGAGAGACACTGCTCTGTTACACACACACACACACACACACACGTTCTCACTCTCCTCCCTACAGGAGAGACACTGCTCTGTTACACACACACACACACACACACACACACACACACACACCCTGCACTATCACACACACACACACACACACACACACACACACACACCCTGCACTATCACACACACACACACACACACACACACACACACACACACACACATATACACTCTGCACTATCCTACACACACACACACACACACACACACACCCTGCACTATCACACACACACACACACACACACCCTGCACTATCACACACACACACAAACACACACACACATATACACCCTGCACTATCCTACACACACACACACACACACACACATACACACACAGGTAAACCCTACATAATCTCTAACACACGCACAAACCCTGTACTCTCATGCACTCACACATAAACCCTACACTCAGACACATAACATGCGGCAAGAGCCACATATTTTACAAAATATTACATTTCCGTCAGGGTGTTAAAGTGACACCGTTTGTAAAGGTGTAAGAATCAGAGAGGACTGCGCAGAACAGGCGGGTTTTGGGGTTTTGGGTTCTTCGGGGCCCTCTCACCTCAGCACAGAGAACATCTTGGCCATCTTCCCGATGGCGCGGATCTTATTCCTGATGACCTCTTTCCGAGCTGCCGCAGCATTGGCTGGTAGCAAAAAACGAAGTTCAGCCAAGGTACGATTCACATCAGATTCAGTTTCACAACAGCCAAACAACAGAACACAGTTCATATGTAAATGGTTGGCATTTTATATAGCGCCTTTATCCAAAGCGCTGTACAGTTGATGCTTCTCATTCACCCATTCCTACACACACTCACGACAATTAGCTGCCATGCAAAGCACCAACCAGCTAGTCAGGAGCAGTTTGGGGTTAGGTGTCTTGCTCAGGGACACTTCGACACACCCAGGGGGGGATCAAACTGGTAACCCTCCGACTGCCAGATGACTGCTCTTACCGCCTAAGCCAATGTCACCCCCGTATGTGTGTTTAAACACTCACATTCGATCCATTTTAGATGTAATCTGTCCATAAATCAATTCCACAACCCGAACAGGCTTTTCCCATGATAGATAACTGTCTGACTGAAAAATGTACAAGTGATAAGAGGTGACACTGTTCTGACCTGTTACCATTGAATTGTGTTCTGCCAGAATATAGTGTCAAGAGTTCCATCAATCAAGAATTGTGTGCTGACATGGTTATGGCCAGCTGCCATTCTCAGGAAATGACATCACACATGATGACATTTCCTGCAGTCTTTGACCTAACCGTGGGGGATTGTAACCAATGGCATTTCATCCACGTCTCTTTTTCCTATTGCACAGTCAGCGTCTTTCACAAACACGTTTACAGAAAGCTCACCAGATTTACAAATATGAATGACTGAGTGAGCATGGTAAGCATCCATGTGGAACTACAGTAGACTCATTTTGGAGAACCTGGATTTTTTTTAGTTATGACGTACACCTCTTTGCATTTACAAATGAAATGCTAATGGCTGTGCAGCATACAGTATTTGCATACTTCCTCTAAAGCAGAGATTCCGGAAAGGTACTATGTCTATAGTTTGGGTCCCGAAAAAAAACTAAAAAAAGTATTTGAAATTTCAGTCCCAATATTAAAACGTTTAAGAATCAGTGCTCTAAATACTTGCTCAGGAGGTTTCTACTGTAGGATTTCACAAGCATACAGTTCACTGTGAAGAATGGATCATGCGTTTGGCTAACACTGACCTGAAAAAGCAAATAAACACGGAGATAAAGACGGCTGCTACGCTCACCGTCAAAGATCTCTTCCCCGTCGTTCATGAGTTCGTCGTCTGAGCAAATACTCAACACGTTGACGAGCATTTCTGTAACTGAAGAGGGGAGGGGTGAGAGGTCAAAGGTCAGGGGTCATGAGGGAAAGACCTGGGGCTCTTTCCAATCACCAATTTTATCCATCCTTGTCTCTTTGGTCCCTGCCTGACCCAGAGATCAATCAAGGTCCACCGTCTTTAAGGACATTCCAACCTGAATTTAGAATTTATAAGATTGCTTCGTGAATATGAAAAAGTGTTAAAGTAATGATTACGAGTTATTAGTTGATGTATGCGTAGATAGAGACATGAGTTATACGGATATATGCGAGGATATATGATATTTTGGAAGTTGGTAACATAATTTGGAGAAAAGGGAGATATACAAATAAGTCTTTCAATCCAATCTACTGTCATCAGGCGCCTTGTTTATTGACTTTGGCTCAGCCCCAAATGTATTCAGACCTGGGTGACGCCCATGGTCACCTCCGGGTTCATACTGCGCTCCATCCTCACACTGAAGGCCGGTTTACAGTCCCGCAACAGGGAGTTGCTGTGACCGGCGACAGTGACATTTCTGAGCGGGTCGTGTGACGAAGTGGATGGTGTGACGGAGCGGGTCATGTGATTGAGCTGTCCCTGTCATACCTTTCTCCCCCACGAAGGGCAGGGACCAGGTGAACACGTCCATGAAGTTGGGCAGCCAGTAGGGGTGGGGGGAGCAGTTGAATTGCCGAATGTTCATCACGTTGTTCTCGTACTTGAGTACTGCCGCTAGGAGAGACAAGACAGCAGATCATCACACACACGTCTTCATATATACACACACACACACACACACGCCCTCATATACACATACACACACACACACACGCCCTCATATACACATACACACACACATCCTCATATATACACATACAGACACACACACACACACACACACACACATCCTCATATATACACATACAGACACACACACACACACACATCCTCATATATACACATACACACACACACACACACACATCCTCATATATACACATACACACACATACAGACACATCCTCATATATACACATACAGACACACACACACATACTTCCTCATACATACACATACACACATACACAAATCCTCATATACACACACAGATATACTACATGGTCATATAGATGCTCATACACATACACAAACACACACACACGCTCTTGTATACATGGACACATGCACACACGCACATGCTCATAAGCACATATACACACATGCTCATATTCACACTCATACACACACACTGCATGTGTGTACACACAGTTACTAACATGCTGACATACATATACTGTACACACACGCGTATGCACAAGAACACATTGATATACACACGTACATGTGTACACACGCTCATATACTGTATATACACACACATATACCATATACCAGATATTGGCATGAGACTATCCCCTTGGAATTAGACTATACTGTACAAATACGGAAAACTATTTTAAAAGGTGTCAAGCCTGTCCAAACCTGAAGTTCTCCTTCTTTAAATGCCTTTAAACTGACAGTGTTGAGACTGATTGAAACTGAGATGGTGGCGTTTGTGCTTTGATGAGTCGTGGAGTAAAGGCAGACGAATAACCTCGGCATTGTGGGGAGACGATGCTCTTCATTTAAAAAATGAATACGGAATCAGCACGGCGGCTCCGAGCTGGATTTCAAATGGCCCCTTTTTTAGATGATTGCGAAGGGATTTGCTAATGTTTTAGTTCTAAAACCATGCACAAAATGTCACAGTGCCACTTTGGATGGGTTTTCAGTAACTGCTTACTGAAAGAGCAGAGTGCACAATCCTTTTTAAGGGCAGTAATTTAGTGAGGAGGGCTGAACGGGGCAGGAGAAAGCAAATGATGTTGCTGCTTTGATTCTATGTCAAGGCAAAAAAATAAAAAATGGGAGTCTTCATCGTGCTTTGCTATGAAGATGGGTTATCAATGGCAATGGCGTGGACTGTAGTGGTCAGCATTTACACAAATGTAGCTAGTTAGCCCCTGATAGGTTCATATTGCGTATCGAATAGTTATGAATGTTACATGTCAGTTAGCGTGTGAAATGGGACCCTGCCCCTGCTGAAAAATCCAGTCTAAGCTGGTTCAAACTGGTTTAAGCTGTGTTTTCGACACTTTTAGCTGGGCAGCCAGCTGTGGCCCAGTTGACTAGCCTATGCAGTCAGCTACTCTACCAGCTTAACCAGCTTTGACCAGCTAGAGACCAGCGTAGACCAGCTGGAAGTGTCGAAGACAGATCTTAAAGCATCTTAAGCCAGTTTATAATCTCAGCAGTGGAGTTAGCACCTGTGTGTGTGTTAGCATGAGAGCTGTGAGATAGCATGTAAACATCCACTCCAGAATGTGATGTCACCTCTGGAGAAGCACTCAGAGTGTGATTGGTTCCCTTGGGTGCTAACCTTGGTCTTTAGCTCAAATGGTTCATGACTGCTTAGTGTGCAGCCTTACAATGTTTACAATGTAAAAGTACAGCGATTTTGCATGTGCGCAACACATACGACCGTCCACTAGATGGCGCTATTGTGGTTGATCACCTATCAGACAAGATATAGCCATCGTTCTTTGATAATCAAGTACACTCAGTGCAACATTGCATCCATGCTCACACGATTTCACACACACACACACACACACACACACACACACACACACACACTCACACACACATTCCCAAACACACACATACACACACAGACACATGCACACGCACAAACACATTCCCACACACACACACACACACACACACACAAAGACAAACACACACGCACACACACGCATTCACACATGCATTCACACACATTCCCACAGACACACAGACACACACACACACACTCTTTCACACACACAAATACACACACACACACACACTCTTTCACACACACACAAATACACACACACACACACACACACTCTTTCACACACACACGCACATACACACACACACACACACACACACACACTCATACACACACACACTCATTCACACACACACGCACATACACACACACACACCACCTCTCTCACCCCGCTCGGCTCCTCGCCGATGACTCGCCCGGGTTCTTTCGAGCGTTTCTCAGGGGCGGTGAGCGGAGCTGTATTTTAATACGTATGACTAATCCACGGCCTGTCCTCAAACCGCTCTGACAGTGTGCAGAGCCCCTCACACTGAGTCCCACACAGACCCCGGTCTTAAAGGCTTCTGTGGGCCTTCTCTGCGCCACAGGGACTCCCTGCTGACGGACCAGCGCCGAAGATCGAGTGAGCAACACTGACCGAGTGAGATATCACAGGCGTGACAGTTACAACTCAGGTAGTGTACGACACCGGTAACCAGGCGACGGTTTCAACCGATAAAATGATTACCTACCGACAACAGAGTGACAGTTACAAATGACTGACAGCCACCTGGACTCAAAGAAAGTCCTAATCATACTGCTAGCCCAGACACTCACCCCCTCCCTGACTGACCCCCCCCCCCCCACCCCCACACTGACCTGAAGGCCAAACACCACCACCACCACCCCCCAGCTCTCTCTGACTCACTCTGATCTCGGGTGGGGGGGGGGGGGGGGGTGTGACTGTCTCACTGTAAGACCCCAGGGGAGCCACAAAGATTCACCCACAGCAGGGAGCCAATGTGGGGTGGGGGGGGGGCACTCGCACACTCTATACAGCCCACAGAACAGGACAAGCTGTGCAGTGGGGGCGAGACACAGCACAGCCATTTTCCTGATTTGTAACGCCTGGTTACAAATCAGAACACCACGCATATAAAGGGCCGCCTGTAGCCTAGTGGCTAAGGTACATGACTGGGACCTGGAAGGTTGGTTGTTCAAGTGTAGCCACGATAAGGTCCACACGGCTCTTGGGCCCTTGAGCAAGGCCCTTAACCCCACATTGCTCCAGAGGGGATTATCTCCTGCTTAGTGTAATCAACTGTAAGTCACTTTGGAGAAAAGTGTCAGCTAAATAACAAATCATATTATATTATAATTATAATTATAAGAAGGATGAAGCCTATCATTATTGTCTCTTATCGGCCATTTGGTTTCATGTTTCTTCCCTCAAATAAGGGTCATGTCATGTCAAAAACCAGGGTTCTGTTATCTCCCTCCCGGACCTGTCCTCCTCTGTCCCAGCAGCCACCTGCCTCAGCATTTATCCTTCTGATTTCTGCTGCCTAGAATCACAGTGACTAACTGACTCCTGAATTCAAATACATTTAAAATTTGAAAAATAACTGACTTTTACAACAACAACAGTTAGATTCACTAACGGTAGCCCCAGTAACGGACATGCTCATAATAATAAAGGGAGGAATGTAGCAGACCTGTAACAGGTAGTGTGATGTTTACAGTGCATGAGGCCCCAGGTAGCGTCATTTACCTTTATTGTTGTAAACATCAAGGTAGTTTGGCGCTGAGAAGATGGTGATGAGGGAGGGGAAGCCGGTGGTCTGACTCTTTCGGTACATCCGGTACCTGCAGGTGGGGAGGGGGGGGGAGTTGGGGCGAGAGGACCACGACCGTGAACAACCCTTCCACAGCCTCACGATAGCAACTGTAATTCTGTTCATTCGGGGATGCACTGGGCAGAGAGCTAAACCTTTTTATACAGGGTAGGCTGACTGAGCACACACGCTCATTCACAGCAAGGCCCCGTTAGTGCCCCCCCAGGAAGCCTAACCTGCATGTCTTTGGGCTGTGGCAGGAAACTGAGGTACCCAGAGGAAACCCAAGCAGGCATGGGGAGAACATGCACCCAGAGAGGCCCTGGTATTCAAACCTCACTGTGAGGCAACAACAGCGCTATCCACTGCACCACCATGCCGCCCATAGAGAACTGCATTAGGCTGTGGGGACAGCAGTGCAGTGTAGTGTAGTTGTTAGAGAACTGGGCTTGAAAGGTCGTAGGTCACTGCTGTAATGCCCTTGAGGAAGGCGGCTGAACCGAACTGTCCTAGTAAATGCCCAGCTGTATAAACAAGCATACATTTTAAAAACGTACATAAGGTAGGCCCCCGTTCTGTAGCAGGCGTGCACGGGACGGGCGCGCGCGGCGAAAACAGAGGCATGGAGTACATACCCAGCGTCTTGTGCTTCGTGTGCGCGGATGACTGATAATAAGTTGTTGTTCTGTAGAAACTCGCAGACGGCCGGATAACTGGACAATGAGAGAGAGAGAGAGAGAGAGAGGGAGAGAGGACAAAGAGGGCGGGGGTGAGAGAAGAGAGTGTGATACGTGGTAAGATCCATGTTCTTTGCATGTGCTGCTCATACACACTCTTCCATAAACCGTTCTCAAGTTCCTCTTCTTCCTGTCGGTCAATGTGCAGTCCCTTCCACTTGGGGCAGTGTTGAGCCCCGGGCCCAGTTGAGTGACGGTGAATTACTGTATGACTGTCTAAAAATGGACACGCAGTGCATCACCCGGTGGTCATGTTATCACCAAAGGCCGGAAACATATCCCGTGCGAGTACGCAAATTACCACGTCAGACCGGTGCACGTGCCCGACCTGAGTGTACATACTCAATGCGGCTTCTTCTCATGTCCCTGTGGAGGTAACGAATGCCGCCTTCTTCGATTTGTGCTTTCTTCCACTCAGTGTATCACAGCTGCCCTGGATAGCCCCCCCCACCCCCACCCCCTCGTGAGGTCATGGGTTTTTTATGTTAAGACTCTCAGGTGACACATTTCAGAACACCGTGACGCAAGAAATTGACGTTGCATTCTGTAACTTGACGCGTCTGCATTTGCATACCTACGTAGGGTCTTTTTTGAGGCTCAGAGTGTAACTTTTTTCAGACTGTCCCTGGCTCCTTCTCCCCAATACTTACACCAGCTCCTTACTCTGTGTTCAGAGCCTGAGGCTCTTAACTGCTGTCTGTATTATGCAGTTTAACGCCTATTAGGGTCGTTTTATTCTTGCTCGTATACCAGTTTAATATTCAAAAGTACAGTTGAGAAGTTTCCCATCATGCCTACACTTCCTATCGTTGCTGTTTCTCTTGGATACTTTCCCCACTCTGATCCCTGCCCTTTGACCCCTGACCTTTGTGCTTGTGTTTGTATTGTAAGCAGCTGGATAAAAGCATCAGCCGAACGCCGGTAAAGTAACAAAGAACAGTCCCCACTTCTGCTTAACACATTACAGCCACAGCACACACCTCACACCTCACACACCCGCGGAGCACCACCGCAGCTCAGCAGCGTGACGGCTACACATGTACCAAAACGCAATACGACACTCCACAACACAATGCAGGGCAACACTCCACAACACAATGCAGGGCAACGCTCCACAACACAATGCAGGGCAACGCTCCACAACACAATACAGGGCAACACTCCACAACACAATGCAGGGCAACACTCCACAACACAATACAGGGCAACACTCCACAACACAATGCAGGGCAACGCTCCACAACACAATGCAGGGCAACACTCCACAACACAACAAAGCTCAACAGAAAACACTCCCAAATGCAGGGCGATACAACATTTTGAAAAACAAAAAAACATAACACTCCAAAACACAACACACCACTCAAAAAAATGACATACCAAAATTCAACGCAACTGAACACACAAACACTCCACAAACAACGCATCGCTCCAGTACACTGCAACTGTGCTGCGCTACACAACAACGCAAAGTTCCATGGTATATGAAGCAAATACAGCGCACCCATACAGAGCGTACCCGTATAGAGCACACTGTATAGAGCTCACTGTATAGAGCTCACTATATAGAGCACACTGTATAGAGCTCACTGTATAGAGCACACTGTATAGAGCACACTGTATAGAGCACTGTATAGAGCTCACTGTATAGAGCACACTGTATAGAGCTCACTGTATAGAGCACACTGTATAGAACTCACTGTATAGAGCACACTGTATAGAGCACACTGTATAGAGCACACCATATAGAGCACACTGTATAGAGCTCACTGTATAGAGCTCACTGTATAGAGCACACTGTATAGAGCTCACTGTATAGAGCACACTGTATAGAGCTCACTGTATAGAGCACACCATATAAAGCACACTGTATAGAGCTCACTGTATAGAGCTCACTGTATAGAGCACACTGTATATAGCTCACTGTATAGAGCACACTGTATAGAGCTCACTGTATAGAGCACACTGTATAGAGCACACCATATAGAGCTCACTATATGGAGCTCACTGTATAGAGCTCACTGTATAGAGCTCACTGTGTAGAGCTCACTGTATAGAGCACACTGTATAGAGCTCACTGTATAGAGCACACTGTATAGAGCACACTGTATAGAGCACACTGTATAGAGCTCACTGTATAGAGCACACTATATAGAGCTCACTGTATAGAGCACACTGTATAGAGCTCACTGTATAGAGCACACTATATAGAGCTCACTGTATAGAGCACACTGTATAGAGTGCGGGAGACACCGGCCGCGTCCTCATTCAGCATCCCACTGAGACTCTGCCAGGAGAATTTCTGAAGCTCCTCCTCTCACCTCATACACTCCCCAAAAGAGACAAGGTCACCTCCAGACCAGCACCACACCGTACATCTGATACGGAGCGAGCTCCCCTCCCAAACCTTCTCATTCCCTTTCTCTCTCTCTCTCTCTCTCTCTCTCTCTCTCTCACTCAGACTCTCACTTTCTCTCTCTCTCACTTTCACTCTGCTCTCTTTCTGTTTTTCTCTCTCTCCCTCTCTCTCAGGTACATTGCTACACACACTGCACTTTATAACCACTGACAGCATAAATAGGTCAACAGTCCCAAAACATTATGCATTAATTATGGAATAACGAAAGCATATTACTGAATCTAGCAATCATGCAAGTGCAGTTCATATGCGTATGTCTATGTATATACATGTATGTGTGCATATAGTGTGTTAAATATGTGTATTTGTTATATATTTCTCTACATGAGGTTCTGTAAGCAGTAATGTCAGCTGCAGTAGGATTTGTTTTGTTGATATTGAGGACATGAGATATACTGTAGGGTAGGACCCAGTGGCACTCATGGTTATTTGCCATTTCACCGTATCTTGTTCCAGTGAAGAGGTTTTGTTTTCCGTTTGTTTTAATAGTTTGATTTATGTACATAAAGGCTGGAGTGTTGCTGGATTAGTCAGCTCCCTCTCTCATTCTCTCGCTCTCTTTCTCTCCCTCTCTCTATTTATTATTTCAAGTTTAATTTATTTTCATTTCATTTTAATTTAGCTCTACATGCATGACACACATTAGAATTCATGAAAAGCATGTACACTTCCGAAGCAAACACTGCAATACAATATGAACAAAGAAAGCAGAACTATCTATTAACAATGACGCAAAGAAATAATATAATTTTTAATATTGCATTCGGAAAAAAAAAGTCAGTGACAAATCTCTTTCTCCCTCATTCTCTCATTCAGATCAGCCAGGAGTAACCAGCTGTCATGGCAACAGCCCACTGTGGAGCCCCAGGGGGTTGTGGGATATGATGCTGGTTTGTTCAGATGCCTTTATCCCCGCTCTTAGGGGAGAACACTCGTCACATCCATTTCAGTGGGAGCGCAAATCCGCCCGTTTTCACCTAAAGTACTGCCTGTCTGCGACGCTCACACTAAACCCCTCCTCTCCTCCGCCATCCAGCCATCGCTCCTTTATCCAATACCACTCTCTTTCATCCCTCCATCTCTCCTTCAGTCCACATACCACCTTCATCTCCACCATTTCTTCCTCACTCTAATGTTTTATACATTCCTTCACACCCTGGTTATTCCCCCCTCCCTCCATGAGCCACTACTAGTTTATATTCCTTCATTTTTCTCCCTCATCTCCAGCAGAATGTGTAGCTGTGGTTGTAGGTATGATTGTAGCGGACTGTAGCAGATTGTAAGTATGGTTGTAGTAGATGGTGTAGCTGTGATTGCAGCTGTGGTTGTAGTGGATGGTAGCAAATTGTAGCTGGGATTGCAGCATATTATACGTATGATTATAGCAGATTCTAGCAGTGATAGTAGCAGACTGTAGCAGTGATTGTCCCGTATTGTAGCTGTGATTGTTGTGGATTGTAGCTGTGTTTGCTTGTAGCAGGTTGCAGTTTATTGTAGCTGTGTTTGTAGTGATGGTTGTAGCGGATTGTAACTGATTGTAGCTGTGTTTCTAGCGGTGGTTGTAGCGGATTGTAACTGATTGTAGCTGTGTTTCTAGCGGTGGTTGTAGCGGATTGTAACTGATTGTAGCTGTGTTTCTAGCGGTGGTTGTAGCGGATTGTAGTCGACTGTAGTTGTAACAGTAGTGGTTTGTACTGCGGCTTGTTAGCGGACGGAAGCTGAGGCTCAGACTGTGGTGGGGACAGGATGTGGGAAGAGGAGAGTGGAGAGTGCGAGCACTGTGGGGGAGGAACGCTGCCTGTATCACGGCTCATAACAGGAAGTAATGTAGCGTGTGATGTGATCTCAAAAGCAGGGCACAGCCCTGAAGAGCGTTAACACAAAAAACGCACAACAGGCGATCACACCCCCGCCAGGGAATATTAAACACAACGGAGCTCCGCAGGGAGACCGCGGCTCCAACCTAACGCACATCTGAGTCCTCCAGTCCTGTCCCACAATGCACCACGCTTCACCATGCCCCGCACGCGCACACAGCACCGTAACACAGTAACCTGCTGTGTCCATGTCCCCTACCTGCACCCCCCCCCCCAAAATATCTCACACATGACCACATCCACCTCCCGCCAGAATGTGCTACACCAACCCCTCCCCCTCCCAACACACCATCAAACTTTCATCAGGCTGTAAAATATGCAGGAAAGACAACAGCGGTCCCATCGCTGCTGAAACACACAGAACATTTGGGCCCCCCCCCCACTCTTCCCAGGTCCCTCTGTGTGTATGTAGGTTATCCGCTGGCAGAGGAACAAGCAGCTGCCCGTGACGTATTCTCCCTGGGGAGGGACGGCATGGGGAAAGAGGGATAAAGTGGGGACAAACACCCCGCCCCCCCGCCCCCAAAACCCAGAGAGACCACTATCCCTGCTAATGTGGGAGGCCTAACCCACATACTGGCAATCACGTGACCCCTTACCAGCCAGGAAACACAGACGCAAACAGACCCGGGTACTCATTTGGATTCAAATACTTTTCTGCATTTGCTTAAGCTTGCCTGCTGTATTAGGACAAATGAAATGATTGCAAAAGTGTAAGCCCCACCCTACAAACTACAAACACAGCTACAATAAACTACAATAAACTACAGCCAGCTACAAGCAAACACAGCTACAATCCACTACAATCACAGCTACAGTCCACTACAATCCGCTACAACCACCGCTACAAACACAGCTACAATAAACTACAACCTGCTACAAGCAAACACAGCTACAATCCACAACAATCACAGCTACAATGCGGGACAATCACTGCTACAGTTTGCTACAGGCAAGATCAATAGAGCATAAAAAAGTATTTCAGTCGAAAACAAATACTATTGAGAACCCAAGAGCTCAGATCTGGTAGAACTGGATCCTATGGTCCTGGCATCCCAATATAAAACCAGCCCCTTTCTCACATATCACAGGATGATCAGAGACAATCTTCTGCCCCTTGCTTCAACGGTTTGGAGGCTGTTTAAACCAAACTCACCCCAGATCTCCTGCTATGGGCACCCACAGCTAGTCACTGCTAAGGGGGCGTCACAAAATTCCCCTGGGACAGGAGTCTGTTGGTGGGTCGGCTAATGGGGCAATGTTTGCATCATCCTTGATTCCTTCTTCAGCCACCAGGGGGAGTGGTGTCGTACTTAAGAAACTGCCGTCTTTTCAGGCCACCTCTGAAGCATCCACAACTTTCCTGGTCACTTTAAAAGGCATGTTTTACTTCCACTGGCAAAAACAATGCCAAGGCAGTGCAGAGGAGACAGGGGAGATCGTCACAGTGATGATTTTGGATTCAAATACTTTTGTCTGGTGTAATGGAACCTATGAAATACAGACAAAAAGTATGCAAATCCAAAACAATTACGTATTTGACCTGGGGCTGCAGTGAATGTCTGAGGATAAGCAGCCCTGAACAGCCAGCAGTGTAGTATAATGGATACGGAACTGGAGCCTTCTCTGTAGGAAGCCCATGTTGTACCCTTGAGTCAGGTACTTAACTTGAATCGGGTCAGAAAATATCCAGCTGTACACACGGAGGTTGAGTACATCACTCAGGATAAAGCCATCCACACCAAGAATGATAACTATAACCATAACTACAAACATGTCCTTGTAAAAATCTCCAGTGCGTGGGGAAGCCCACACCACAACTATAACGACAAAGACAGAGAAGAGCGATATCGCTGGGATCGCTTTCAGAGCGATTTTTCCAGCTGCGTGAACGCTAAAACGCTGACGGCCAATCACAATCCATCCGAATGTATTGGTCATTACGAGCAAAACGGCAGAGGACATATCCGAGAGACTATTGACAGAATGTCATCGTTCAGCAGTGTGGATGCTCACATCGTTACGGTTGTAGTTGTATTCCTTGGTGTGGATGGAGATTAAGAGTATCTGCTAATTCCATGTAATGTAATGAAAAGTGAGATTTCTCCACCTCACACAATTGCAGAGATTATACAAAATATGCAGCAATCCATAAAAAGCACATTTTATCCAACGGGCGAATGGGCGTGGTTGTGTAGCGGAGTAGGTGAGTATGTACTCTCGCCTGTAGAGGCAGGAGCAGTAGGTGAATGGGCGTGGTTGTGTAGCGGAGTAGGTGAGTATGTACTCTCACCTGTAGAAGCAGGAGCAGCAGGTGAATGGGTGGGGTTGTGAGTAGGTGAGTATGTACTCTCACCTGCAGAAGCAGGAGCAGCAGGTGAATGGGTGGGGTAGTGAGTAGGTGAGTATGTACTCTCACCTGTAGAAGTACGAGCAGCCCCTCACAGTGTTGTGGCTGAAGTACTCCTGGGTCTTCTCGTTCCCAAAGTCCTCCAAGGGGTCCGACCACAGGAGATCACACATGGGGCCGAACGCTGGAGGCTCCTTAAACCTGTCCAACTGTGTGGAGGGAGAGGGAGGGAGGGAGGGAGGGAGAGAGAGAGAGAGAGAGGGAGGGAAGGGGAGAGAGAGAGGGAGACGAACCGAATCAAACCCACACACCACCAGGAACCTATCATGGAAATGCAATACATTTGAAAATAAACTGAAATAAATATGACGACAATGTATTACAATACTTCACAACATATTGGCATATAGCCAATGGAAATTAATATACCACTTTTTGGTACTGCAATATTTTACACTACTGGCAATGATATCATGTTCCATATATTCACAGTATGTTGCAGAATATTAAATTGTGATCAGGAAATGTATTCTGCCATGAGACTGGCTGCTTTTTGTACAAATCTGTAACATATGTAAAATTTATGAGTATACTCCATAAGTTTCAAATTTGGGAAACTATGTACTTTATTAGTGTTCATTTTACGTAGCACATTTTTTCAATGAAATAGTTTGTTCTGTCGTGGTTTTGTACCTTTTTTATGTCGTCTAACGTGTGTACTTCCGGCGAGAGGCCCCCGTGAACGCACAGGAACTGCTGGTTCATCAGGGCGGCCAGAGGGAGGCAGTCAAACGCATCCATACAGGAGTCGTACACCTGCTCTGAATATTTGATTTTACCTGCGCGGAGAGAGAGAGAGAGAGAGAGAGGGAGGGAGGGGGAGAGAGAGAGAGTGAGAGAGAGAGAGGGAGGGAGGGGGAGAGAGAGTGAGAGAGAGAGGAGAGAGAGAGGGAGAGGGAGAGAGAGAGGGAGGGAGGGGGAGAGAAAGAGAGAGAGAGAGAGAGAGAGAGGGAGAGAGAGAGAGGGAGGGAGGGGGAGAGAGAGTGAGAGAGAGGGAGGGAGAGGGGGAGAGAGAGAGTGAAAGAGAGAGAGGGAGGGAGAGAGAGAGAGGGAGGGAGAGAGATGAAAGAAAAGGATGAGCTCACACTGACCCACACAGAAACTTGCGTCCGTCCATCCTGCCGATGCATCACTGAGTTGCAAAGAGAAGGTGTCAGAAATTTTGATTACTTTCATGATGGTTACACTATATCCGCTCAATGCCCAAGAGAGGCAAGCTCGACGAATTTCCTGAGGCAATACGAACATAGTAGTGAGCGTTGCGAGCATTGTTGTGTCTCAGGTGGATATTTGGATACTAGTGGATACGTTAGGAGTTCGAAATTACCTATCGTACCTTTAAAAATGCCTACCGCATAAGAACATAATCTAACATTTCTGCCTGTTATTTTGTTTTTAATTCGCACCCTGGTAATGGGGAAAGCAATATTCCATATATGTGTTCTGCAGACACATACTTTCTGCTGTAGGCACTGAAGGATTTCAGAAGTACCTCTTCTCCGGTGTGTGCCCCACCTTTCCAGAATCCGTTTACCAACATTTGTGAGAGTACTTGAGTGGGCTGAAATGCCTCTGATCTACTTGGGTTGGTATTAGGCACAGTGTCTGCCTTCTGAGTGCAAACAGAAGCACATTACATTTTTGGGGGAATATGTGAAAGGGATCTAAAATTTAGTACAGTGACCCACAGTTACATAACAGAGTCAAGTCCATTAAGTCCACTGTAATCTCTCCACCGTGGGGCCTATTCTCTCTTCTCCACCATGAGGCTCATTCTAACCCCTCCACTGTGGGGCCTATCCTCTCTTCTCCACCATGGGACCAAATCTAACCCCTCCACTGTGGGGCCTATCCTCTCTTCTCTACCGTGGGGCCCATTCTAACCCCTCCACTGTGGGGCCTATCATCACTTTTGCACTGCGGAGGAGGGGATGTGCCAAATCAGCGCTGTGTCAAATTCTCTAGTGCTGGAGCGACCCATCTGCTGGCTAATGGTGTGAGCTCATCAACACATCACTCTGCATCACTCATCACTGGCCAGCATTGGAGAAAACTCTCTCAACCCTCTCTCCATCTCTCTCTTCCATTTCTCTTTTTCTCTCCCCCTGTCTCTATTCCTTTCTTCCCTTTCTTCCTCTTTCTCTTTCCTTCTGATATGTGGGAACTGATTATTTTCTATGCCTTGTTTTGTTGTATTGTTATATTAAAGGAGTGTTAAAACTGAACTCTCTCTCACTCTCTCTCATCGTCTCTCTCTCTTTCTCTCTCTCCCTCTCTCTCCATATCCCTCTCTCTCTCTCTCTCTCTCGATTCATCCTCACTCAGAGTTCGGGTTGGTCCTAAAAAAGGCCCTCTGAGGATCGCCATAGCAATGGCAGTGCCCATTGGGTTTGAGGATCGCCATAGCAATGGCAGTGCTCATCCGGTTTGAGGATCGCCATAGCAATGCCCAGAGCCCATCAGGGAAATCAGTGTCATGGTCCCAGAGATGCTCGTTAATAGAAGAAATTAATTTCCTGCTAATCACCTGTGCTCAGGCTGATGGGCATCTGCAGAACATACTGCTTCCAGGAGAGAGATGGGGGAGAAGAGAAAGAGAGAGAGGGAGGGGGGAGGGAGGACAGATAGAGAGATGGAGCAGAAAGGGAGAGGAGAGAGTGAGAGACAGATGGACAGATTGAGCATGAGTTGAAGAGAGATAAAGAAGCAGAGACATATAGACAGAGATGAGAGAAAGAATGAGAGTGATAAAAAAGGGAGAGAGAAGGGGAGTAGGAACAGAAAGGCGGTGGCAGAAAGCAGTGTAGGGTATAGCACTCAGAGAGGGATGATGGGGAAAAGGTAGGGGGCAGGGAGCCCAATTAAGAGGGAGGTGTATATGAGACACACTCCTCATTCCTGCCCTTCCTCATTTAACTAATAAAGTTTTTGGTCGTCAACATTTCAGCTCCAGTACCACCGTGGTGTTTCTTGACAATCGTCCTTGTAACTTTAACACTGCAATGGTCAGGTCAGTGGGACTGAAACGGGGAAAAGCCCTTTTAAGACCCGTGTGCAAAACCTGCTAGAAATAACCAGCTACCAGCTGTTTCAAAACATCGCTTGAGCTGGTCAAACCATGTTGAGGATGGAGCTGGTCTGAAATGGTCAACCAGCGGCCTGTTGTTTCAAAGCGACATGGCTCAGGCAGTAAGAGCAGTCGCCTGGCAGTCGGAGGGTTGCCGGTTTGATCCCCCGCCCGGGTTGCGTCGAAGTGTCCCTGAGCAAGACACTTAACCCCCAAATGCTCCTGACGAGCTGGTCGGCGCCTTGGATGGCAGCCAATCGTCGTCAGTGTGTGAGTGTGTGTATGAATGGGTGAATGAGAAGCATCAATTGTACAGCGCTTTGGATAAAGGCGCTATATAAATGCCAACCATTTACCAAAGCCTAGCTTCAGCTGTTTTCAGCAGGGAAGTCCCTGAATCTACCAAGATGTTTCCTCATCGAAATCAGAAGTACATTTTTCTTCATTATATTCTTTTCATGTTCTGAGGCATTATTTGCCCTCTTAAACCACATTAAGTCAGAAATAGCTATGCATGCCACAAATAATAGAAGTCCCATGTCCATGTCGTTTTATCCTCAATACTAATGAGGACATTGCTATGTCTTCTATACTAATGAGGACGTTGGGCCAGTACGCGGCAGACCAGGGGTTCATGAATTGTGTGCAATATATTGCGCAATATTGCACACAATATACAACAATTCCCTCATCTAGTGTCCATTTTCTGTTCCAGCATGTTACAATTCAGCTAATGAAGAGCTACCCCACAATGCACCCCGTTGCTTTAGGAAAGCTACTGCCAGCTCAGCGAGACATTAAGAGAAAGATATGAAATCGTTTTAAAATGACTCGACGAAGCACCCTTGGCGTCCCGTTGTCTAACATTCATTTTCAAGGTTCAGCGGGCGAGGGGGAAAGGGTTTCGAGGCACAGCGGGCGATCGCAGGGCATACTCACATTCTTGTTTGAAAGTGAAATACTCTGTCAGATGTCTACATTCGTGGTTTCCTCGCAGTAGGTATAACGTCTTTGGGTAGAGGATTTTCAGAGACCAGAGGTACAAAACGCACTGCAACGGGAAGACACACAACCTGTTAGCGCATGCGTGCTTCAATGGAAATATATTCACAGAGATTTATTCGTCATAAGCGCACACACAAACACGCACATACAGGCATGGACAAGCACAGTCAAAACAGATGGAGACAAGGACAAACATGCAGACACACAGACACAAACACACAAACACACACAAATACATGCATGGAAAAAACATACAGACTCTCACACACCCACACAGGCACACACACGCACATACACAGAAATACACACATGGCCAAGCCGTGACACACACACACACACACACACACACAAACATAGAAATACAGACATTGACTAAAATGTGGGCACACAAACACACACACACAGAAATACACACATGGCCGAGCCTACACGCACACATAGGCCCACACATACAGACACACACACACACACACTCACACACACACACACATACATATACACACACAGAAATACACACATGGCCGAGCCTACACGCACACACACACACACACACATACACACACAGAAATACACACATGGCCAAGTCTACACACACACACACACACACACTCACACACTCACACACACACACCCACCAACACACTCACACACTCACACACACACCCACACACACACATACATATACACACACAGAAATACACACATGGTCGAGCCTACACACACCCACACAGACTCAGACACACACACACACGCACGCACACACCCACACACACACATATACACACACAGAAATACACACATGGTCGAGCCTACACACACACACAGACTCAGACACACACACACGCACGCACACACACACACACACACACACACAGACACACACACACAGACCAGTTTCGTTTGCCCTTCAGTGTGTCCTTATATGACTCAGGTGCTAAGCACTACGTCACCGTGCCGCCTCACTATCACAGATACCCCTCGGCGTGGGCCGAGCTGACCTCAGATCCAGGTCTTCTTGTCAAATGTCAGCGGAGAGAGTGGCGATGACAGGGCAGAACAGGGAGAGGCCACTCAGTCTCCCCGTCTCTGTCACTCCCGACGGGCGGACACAGAGTCTCTGTGTCCCCGCGCTCTGAGCAGACACGCAGGTTAATAGCGTGAAGAGCGTTTAAATATCACACTCCCACCACAACCCCCCCCCCCCCCCCCCCAAACCACCCTGCACCTGAGCATCTGGGGAGTGACCACAATATCTACGAGCCAATCACCAAGGAGGATGAAGGGCCAGAGTCTATGAGCCAATCAGTGAGGAAGGTATATGAGTGACACCTCTCCCAACATATCTTCCATGGAACCAAAAATCTGCAGTCCTCCTGGTCTTCAGGTCATGAAACATGTATTGAGGCACTTTCATTCACAAAATTGCATATCTTCATTCTGCTTAGCCGATGCTTTATATTAACAGCCCAATGGCCTCAAGATTACACCACACTACTACTTCTTGCAGGCAATACTGCCCATCCATATTTCCCAAAAATATTTCCAGTGTATCATGGATTTTAGATCTTTCCTGTAGCTCTCTGCACGGTGCTGATGTGTGTAAGAAGGCATTCTGCTCTGATCCCTGTGAACGCTGCTGTGTGACTTCCAGCTCTGATCCCTGTGAATGCTGCTGTGTGACTTCCAGCTCTGATCCCTGTGAACGCTGTTCTGTGACGTCCAGCTCTGATCCCTGTGAACGCTACTCTGTGACTTCCAGCTCTGATCTCTGTGAACGCTGCTGTGTGACTTCCAGCTCTGATCCCTGTGAACGCTGTTCTGTGACTTCCAGCTCTGATCCCTGTGAATACCCTTGGAGGGCTGCAGGCAGGCTTTGCCGCTCTGATCCCCGTGAACTCCCTCCGTCGCTGACAGAGGGATGCTGGGATGCTGGGACGTGAGAAGCTCGCAGCGTTTCCCGGGAGTGAGAGCATGTGTGTCTGACAGCTGGAGCTCCTCGGTGTGAATGGCGGCGTTCTGGGTCTGCATCGTATGGTAAGAGCGCGAACGCACTGCGAGGTCAGGGAGGATTTACAGCCAGTGTGCGCCGCGGGAAACAAACACGCACGCACGTGTGCAAGTACACCATGCGCAACGAGGGCCGATCCGTTTCATAACTTCCTGCCAACTTCTGCTCTCATTCATTGAATTAGTTCAATCATATCTTGTACTGGGGCGGCACGGATGGTGCAGTGGGTAGCACTGCCGCCTCACAGCAAGGAGGTCCTGGGTTCGAATCCCCGTCGGCCAGGGCCTCTCTGTGAGGAGTTTGCATGTTCTCCCCGTGTCTGCGTGGGTTTCCTCCGGGTACTCCGGGTACTCCGGGTACTCCGGTTTCCTCCCACAGTCCAAAGACATGCATGTTAGGCTGATTGGAGAGTCTAAATTGCCCGTAAGTATGAGTGTGTGAGTGAATCGAGGGTGTGCCCTGCGATGGACTGGCGACCTGTCCAGGGTATATTCCTGCCTTTCGCCCAATGTATGCTGGGATAGGCTCCAGCCCCCCTGCGACCCTGTTCAGGATAAGCAGGTTCGGATAATGGATGGATGGATATCTTGTACTGACATTTGTACTGTATAAGCAACAGTTAGAGCCACAGACTCTGTGTATCCAACAGGATTTGACCCATGCCGAAGTACAGGAGTGAACCAGTTTATAGAGCCGTCGGAAAACTAAAACTAAGGTCAAAAACCAGCACACATACCCTCCGGGACCGGAGCTGTGCACCGCCGGTGTACACACATGCACACACATACACAAACGTAGACAACTACAAAAGCACAAATGCACAAATTTAATTTGCACACACATACACACAGTAGGTGTAGGGTTGGTGCTATAACAATATTTTAGATATATCTTATATATTCTCTCATCCTGCAGCAACTGGCTGCATTTTTACATTATTCATTATTAATTAATAATAATCCTAATTTCTTTTATGTGATTGTGTGATGTACACTGCAAGGCTTTGCTCCTGAATGGATGTCATATCAACACACAATAGAAAAGACTGGTTTTGTGTTTGGCCTAAGATTATTACAGGAATGATTTTCTTTTTAAAGGTGAAAGAAATGGTGGTGATGATAGTTATTATGTTTTTAAAAAAACATTGACCACCAATATGCCTCATCACCAAGCTCGACCTGGAAGTATATTTTATCATTTAATTCCAAATCAAGAAGCGTTATTTTTTTTAAATGTTCTTTTTTATGTTTAGCCTACTAGGCCTATCCAAATTGAATGTCGTTTCTCCGGTAATTTCTAATGGAAAACCATTATAATGTGAGAAATATGAGAAACATGATAGCCCTAAGTAGGTGTCAGGTGACAGTGTATGCGTAAGGGTATGTTTTGGGGATGGGGTATGTATCATAATATAAAATATATGAAAAAGAATATACATTGGCCATTTTGCGTTGGTGTTAGGTGAAGGGGGAAAGGGCAGTGTTGTGCGTTAGGAGGGCTGGTCCTCACCTCGATACTGAAGTAGCCCCTGTCCACGTAGTCTCCCAGGAAGAGGTAGCGCGTTGTGGCAGGTGACCCCCCAACTTCAAACAGCTTCATCAGGTCAAAGAACTGTCCGTGAATGTCTCCGCACACTGAAATACAGACCAGGTCCCTGTTAATCAGTGAATGTCTCCACACACTGAAATACAAGCCCAGGTCCCTGTTAGTCAGTGAATATCTCCGCACAATGAAACAGCGCCCATGTCCCCATTAGTCAGTGAATGTCTCCACACACTGAAATACAACCCAGGTCCCTGTTAGTCAGTGAATGTCTCCGCACACTGAAATACAGACCAGGTCGCTGTTAGTCAGTGAATGTCTTCACACACTGAAATACAAGCCCAGGTCCCTGTTAGTCAGTGAATGTCTCCACACACTGAAATACAAGCCCAGGCCCCTGTTAGTCAGTGAATGTCTTCACACACTGAAATACAAGCCCAGGTCCCTGTTAGTCAGTGAATGTCTTCACACACAGAAATACAACCCAGGTCCCTGTTAGTCAGTGAATATCTCCGCACACTGAAACAGTGCCCATGTCCCCATTAGTCAGTGAATGTCTCCACACACTGAAATACAGACCAGGTCCCTGCTAGTCAGTGAATGTCTTCACACACAGAAATACAACCCAGGTCCCTGTTAGTCAGTGTGACTATACTCACTGGGATCTAGGTACAGTAGTTCTCTAAAGGGAGAAAGTACGTTGTCTCCGGAGAATGAAAGTAAAAGAAGTGCAGACGTTATGCATGTGTGTATGCAAATGTAAGTGGAAGGCTAGCTGTGTTTCTGTGTATATGTATGTGTGTGTGTAAAGAAGCATGAATATATTCATGAGTGCATATTTGTGTGTATATGTGTGTGTGCGTGTATGTGTGTGTGTACATGCTCAGCTCCTTGCCTCACTGACTCTCTCCCAGAGAGAGAGGAGTTGCAAACTCCTGTTGCCATGGTGACATGATTTTTATGAAAATAAATAAATAAACGGGCGCACATTTCTCTGTCTGGTCGTGTGCCGTCGCTGGGATGGTGCCAGCCAGGTGTACGCTGGCTCCCCAGCCCTGGTTCTGAGCGATACAGAGTCTGTCACACACCGGTCCCCACAAAGCATGAATGTAGGACGTCACACATGCTAGTGATCGAAGACAATGTATCATACAAAATACCTTGGTCCCCAAAAAGCACAAATGCAAGACATCCGGTATACTGTTGATCAAACACAATGCCCTGTTTGTTTGTTTTTGTTTCAGATTGAAATACTTTTCTGTGCTCGATTGGTCTTGCCCGGTACAATTGACACAACCAAGAGGACCAGAAGGTGGCGTTTGCACTTTTTGGTTCCAATACACCAGACAAGCTCAGTAACGTGTAGAAAAGTATTTGAATCCAAAACAAATACATATTTGACCCAGGTCTGGTATGTTACTGCATTGACATTGATCAGCACAGTATGAATGTAGAACTGCTGACATACTGGTACCCAGAAGGTTTGAATAACTGTAAAAACAGTGGTTCCCACTGTAATTTGGCACACCTGATTCTACTAATTAGCAGCTCAATGAGATCTGTAGCTGTGGAACGAGGTGTGTTGTTAGGGTTGGAGTGAAAACCTACAGGATGGTAGATCTCCAGGAACCACTGCTGTAAAATCTATAGCTTTCTGGAGTTCCCCCTATGTCTGTGGTCATCAACTCAGGCCTTCAAATCCCAATCCAGGTTTTCAATTAATGTCTTTACACCTCACTCCCAGGTAACAGGTGGGTGGAAAACCAGCCGTTCTCGGCTCTCGAGGACCGGGAGTTGCTGATCCCTGCCATATGGTATAAGTGTAAAACACCTGGAACACTTCTATTTATATTATTCAGATAATAGCCATCATCAGAAATATTATTATTATTAATATTATGATTATTATTATTACAACTACTACTATTATAGTGGCACTTTCAACAAAACAGTACGGTAGGTCTAGAAAGAAAATGTGGCCTTATTATATTCATTTTACAGCACACACTCTTAGGTCTGGATTATTTGAGCTTGCCCTGCAAAATGTAATATATTCCCTTCTGGGACATGTCTGAGAAATGGTTATGAATTTTTAAAAGGAGTTTCCCCACAGAAATCGGTTTAACTAAAGACCAGAAGTCAAACTGCTGAAACAAGCACAACTCATCCGCCTGGCAGAACTGACACGTTCCCGTCCGTCTGTCCGTCCGTCCGGCCAAGCGGGCCTCTCCTGGAGCCTGACAGCTCTTGTGTGAACTGACCCACTACTGTCACCGCACTGTACTGACATGGCTATGTATATCTCCATCTCCCCGCTTTCTCCTTCACCCGTTCTTTTCCCTCTTCTCAGTCTCACCCGTCTCTCTTGCACTCTCTCTCTCTCCCTCCCCTTCTCTTCCTCTCTCTCTCTCTCTCTCTCTCACTAACAATGCCCCAATAGCCTGTGTGTCCACTCGTATTCGACCTGCACTTGGAGGACTAACAGTAACAGTAACAGAGAAAACATACACACACACACACACACACCAACACAAACACAAAAATACAGACTAACGCACACGTCAACACAAACGCAAGAAGACACACGCTTTTAACACAAACACACGCAAGCGGACACACACATTCACGTCACCATCCATATTTCATGGTTCATAAATAAAGAATATGCCCTCTTTTCTTCGGAGATGGTTCAGTGTCGGCCCTGTTCCTCCCCCCCCCACCGCCCCCCGCCCCCACTCCCCCACAGCAAACAGACTGTCTGTACCAATGAGTATTCCACCCACACACCACACACACACACACACACACACACAAAGACAAAGGGGACATCATAAATACTGGCACGTTGCATTTGCCTGCCGATGACAACGAAACCCAGGTCATTCTTTCCGCCCCCCTACCCACGATCCTCCGAATCGATCCGGCGGTGCGTACGCGAGGGCCCTGCGCTCTGCGGCGTGGGCGGCACAGCGCAGCGAACGGCGACTGAAGTTCCCCGTTCGCTCGTTTTCCCTTCCCCCTTCCCCCACCCCTGCCCCCCGCAGAGCCTACGTTACGTAAGGCTGGATGCTCTGGGTGACTGATCTCCATGAGAGATCATTTTAATGGCCATGAATGAGGGACGCTACGGCGCTAATGCTAACGGGAGCGTCGGCTTACGGAGACCCGGGGCCTGTTCCGCGAAGCAGGATTTCCTGAGTTAGCTGGATAACTGCACTGTTCCGCGAAGCAGGATTACTGAGTTAGCTGGATAACTGCACTGTTCCGCGAAGCAGGATTACTGAGTTAGCTGGATAACTGCACTGTTCCGCAAAGCAGGATTACTGAGTTAGCTGGATAACTGCACTGTTCCACAAAGCAGGATTACTGAGTTAGCTGGATAACTGCACTGTTCCGCAAAGCAGGATTACTGAGTTAGCTGGATAACTGCACTGTCCCACAAAGCAGGATTACTGAGTTAGCTGCATAACAGCACAAAGTAGTGTTTTATTATTGCTAGCGTTATGTTTGCTAAAACGGTTGTATTGCTACTTTTGTTTGTTTGTCTCATCAGATTAATCTACAAGCTTCAAGTTCTTATCTCTGTGGTCATTCCTAGCACTCAAAACTGTACTTCCCTCTTGGGTCTTTCAGCACACTCGTCCCTGGTAATGGTTATGTACTTTGCTGTATGTCACTCTGGATAAGACCAACAGCCAAATGCCTATAATGTAATGTAATGCAAAGTAAAACCTGGGACAGCTCTATTTACTTCAGTCCACATTCCAGATTTGGAGGGGGTCTGGATTTTACTCAGTGCTGGTATCCGGCTAACTCAGTAATCCTGCTTTGTGGAACCCGACCCTGACATGTAGGGAGTCCATTGACTCAGTAGCACTGTAAACCTGCACAGGACTCTCTGACTGCGCAGTTCTCACCTGCATGGGACCGCGACTGCGCAGTCGAAGCAGATGTGATGAAGGGATGCGCGCAGATGTCCTCGAAAAACCGGCTACTCTGGGCCTCGACGTCCTGGTCATCCATCAACTACCACATTTGGTATTCCTCCAACAGAGCGACTGAATAAATCAATAGAGGAGACATCTTTCTTTTATAGTGATAGCGTGTGGGGATGGATAACCCAGGCAGGGAACCCCAGGTTAATGGAACCAGGCATCTCAGGACATGGGAGTTCATCCCACTGCTCTGTACAATAAGGGCCTGAGCTACTTAGCAAATGCAAAACCTTTCAGCACACGCTAAATCAATGACATGACCAATGACTGGTCCAGACCTGGGTGAAACATGTAATAATTTCGGACTCAAATACTTTAATACCAGTTTGCGTTACTGAGCTTGTCTGGTGTACTGTAACCTATGAAATACTCTCAAAAAGTATAAACTCCCACCTTCTGGTCCTCCTGGTTGGCTCAATTGCACCAGGCAAGATCACTCGAGCGCCAGAAAAGTATTTGAGTCCAAAACAGTTACGTATTTGACCAAGGTCTGTATTGGTCATAATGTGTGTTTTTTCGCTGATCGTCGGTTGTGTTGTTTAGTGCGTTAAAAGGTTCTGTACGTGCTAAAGGTCTCAGTAATTCAGGCGCTAAGTGTCTTGGCACTCCGCTCAGCTTAATCTTTTAGCCTTCTGTCGCTGGTGCTGCTCTGAGAAACCAGGGGAGAATTAGCTCAGTAAATCACTGATATTATGTTGCTGGTGTTTTAAATAACAGAGGACTGAAGGCTTCTTTTGACGCAGTCCATAGTCAAAGAACCTGCCCAAAGTTCATAACCACACTCCCTCACCCTCTCTTAGAACCACCCTTAAGTCTTACTGACCACACCCCTTGTCTTTATAACGAAACAGTGACCACACCCCTTCTCCATTATCAGGATGCACTGACCACACCCCCCACAAGGTGACATTGACCACACCCTCTCCCCTTATAGGGAGGTACCTCTTCTTCCTAATAACACACAGGGACAATAAAATAGTGCTTAGGATTTATGTGATGTCACCTTAACTCACAAACGGAGCTCCACCAATCAGAGCATTTCTGCAACAACCAACAGAACAACAGCAGCCATACCATCATGCACCCTGCTCCAGCTCAATGGCTGAAACTACGCAGGTATGGAGGGTTCCCCGGTGTCCTGGCTAAATTCCATACCTGGCTCTCTCAACCTGCCACCTACTCACCCCCTGATTTAATTGGCCTGATTGATTGATTGATTGATTCTCTCCGTCTCTACCTCAGCTCGTGTGTGGTGGGAGCTGCACATTGGTGGTGGTTGAGGCGAGTTTCCCCCTTATTATTATAAAAAACATAGTGTAGCTACAGCAATTACGGAGTGCCTTGCTGACCCTCATCCTTTGTTCTATTGATTGTCGCCAGCATACCCTGTGATTGGTGGAGCTCGAGTTGTATTTCTATGAGTCAGGTGACTTCAGAACGAACGGTCATAACCCCGGTCTATTATCCCTATTGCCCACCTCTCCCTTCACGCGCTGATCCTGTGCATCCATTACCCGTCCCACTGCTTCACTCTCTCACTCCGTGTGCCCTCCCACGCTACACGCCAACGCGCATGTATTCTTCTCATGTATGTTTCAACGCTACTTCAAACGTAAAACCCCAGTAAACAGAAGCAGAGAAGAGACATGCAGAAATGCAGCGTCTACGCGTCTACCAGTTTTCCGAATGCTTTTATAACAATAGCTTAAACATGGACACAAACACAACATGGAACAATGTCTCTTTCTGTCTCTCTCTACCTTTCTTTCTTCCCCACAACCCATCTCTCCCCCTCTACCATCCTATCATTTCTCCTTCTCTGTTTCTCATGCCACACACACACATGTGCACTCCCACATACACACACACACATACACACACACACACACATGCACTCCCACACACACGTACTCCCACATACACACACACACACACACACATGCACTCCCACACACACGTACTCCCACATACACACACACACACACACATGCACTCCCACACACACACACACACACACACACACGCGCTCCCACACACACACACACACACACACACACATGCGCTCCCACATGCACTCCCACATACACACACACACACACACTCCCACACACACACACACACACACAGAAATACACACTTGGCCAAGCCTACACACACACACACACACACACCCCCACACACACACACACACACACACACACACACGGTCATCGGAGTTGAGTAGCACTCTTTGGCCCTGTGCTATGAGGAGGACTCTGTCCTGCTGCTTGCTGAAAGCTCTTTTTGCTCCTCTTCCACACAACCCTTTTCACACCCTGTCTTCACTCCGCCCGATTCTCCCGCGTCGTCTGAGACGCTAAGAGCAGTCGTGTCGGCGCCGATGCCCACTGCTCGGTGTCTCAGACAGATGGCGGTTTGGAGGGTCTCTGCCTCTCAGCACCTTTCGGCCAGTGAGTGGGTGCTCATCCAGGCTGTCGCCGCAAGATCCAAACGCTTCCCCAGGCACACAGCCTTTGTTTACCACAGCTTTCAGCCATTTGTAATGTAATGTAACTGTTCGGCGTGCACTGTGTCTATTCTCCACAACCTGTAACTGTTCACCGTGCCCTGTGACTTTTCCCATTCACCATGCCCTGTGACTACTCATGTTCACCATGCCCTGTGACTTTTCCCATTCACCATGCCCTGTAACTACTCATGTTCACCATGCCCTGTGACTTTTCCCATTCACCATGCCCTGTAACTACTCATGTTCACCATGCCCTGTGACTTTTCCCATTCACCATGCCCTGTAACTACTCATGTTCACCATGCCCTGTGACTTTTCCCATTCACCATGCCCTGTGACTTTTCCCATTCACCATGCCCTGTGACTTTTCCCATTCACCATGCCCTGTGACCACTCCTGTTCACCATGCCCTGTGACTACTCCTGTTCACCATGCCCTGTGACCACTCCCGTTCACCATGCCCTGTGACCACTCCTGTTCACCATGCCTGTGACCACTCAATAAGGCAAGCATTGCAGGGCTGAATGGCCGGTTTTCGTCATTGTGTTATGTTATGTTATTCGTCACAGTCTGTGACTGTTTGTAATGTAAATGTTCACCATGCACTGTGAATATTCCCCACAGCCTGTAACTGTACTGTAATCGTTCAGTGTGTACCCTGTTCGCCTGTGAATCCCAGCACTAGTGTGTGACTGTGCTCTCTCAAACTGTGCTCTGTGAGACTGTGCTCTGTGAGACTACGCTGTGAGACTGTGCTCTCTCAGACTGTGCTCTCAGACTGTGCTCTGTGAGACTGTGCTCTCTCAGACTGTGCTCTCAGACTGTGCTCTGTGAGACTGTGCTCTCTCAGACTGTGCTCTGTGAGACTGTGCTCTGTGAGACTACGCTGTGAGACTGTGCTCTCTCAGACTGCGCTCTGTGAGACTGCGCTGTCAGACTGCGCTCTGTGAGACTGTGCTCTCTCAGACTGTGCTCTCAGACTGTGCTGTCAGACTGCGCTCTGTGAGACTGTGCTCTCTCAGACTGTGCTCTCAGACTGTGCTCTCTCAGACTGTGCTCTGTGACTGTGCTCTGTGAGACTGTACTCTCTCAGACTGCGCTCTGTGAGACTGCGCTGCCCGGTAACCAGCCCAGGGTGTGCTGACCTGTGACGGGCGCCTCGATGTCCAGCATGGTCTTCTCCTGTCGCAGGATGGAGGCTCCCTCGGTGACGATGCGCAGGGCGACGGCCTCCTCCACGCGGCCCTCCTTGGTGAGGTGGGCCTTCAGCAGGTCCACGCGCGGCTTCCCCTCGCAGTCGAACACCTCCTTCATGGAGAGCCGGTGGCTCAGGGGGAACGGCACGGCTGGGGAGAGGGAGACGCACGGATCAGGGACAAGCGGGTAAACCTCCTGCTCTTGTTGAGAGGCGCTGCGCGCAAGCTCCACTGTGGTTGGCTCCAGTGTAACTCGATGATACCAATATGCCACATGATTGGCTGATTACATATTTGCATTAGCAAGCTGGTGTACAGGTCGACCTAATAAAGTGCTCACTCAGAAAAGGCGCCAAAAGCACAGAGATACAGTGAGATGTGAGACAAGTAAGCAGCTAGTGAGACAGGTGAGGTTAGGAGACAGGTGAGATTAGGGCAGACAGGTGAGCGTATGGGACAGGTGGGGTTAGGAGACAGGTGAGGTTAGGAGACAGGTGAGGTTAGGGGACACAGGTGGGGTTAGGAGACAGGTAAGGTTAGGGGACACAGGTGGGGTTAGGAGACAGGTGAGGTTAGGGGACACAGGTGGGGTTAGGAGACAGGTGAGGTTAGGAGACAGGTGGGGTGGGGAGACAGGTGGGGTTTGAGCGCTGAGGTGTGAGTGTGTGTGTGTGCATGTCTGTTTGTATGTGTGCTTGTGTGCATGTGTGTGTGTGATTCAAGCTCAAACACTTGCTCCTCTCCACAAACTCCAGCGGGTGTGTGTGTGCATGTCTGTGTATGTGTGTGTGTGCATGTATGTATGTATGTACACATGCGTGTGTCCATGCCTCTGTGTCACAGTAAAATCACATTATTAAAGTCTCATGCCCGTAAGCTTCATTGCGTACAGCACTTAGACTTTTCCCTAAACGATGTTTCCAGTTGGCCTCTCTCCCCCCCACACACGACTGGAGCCTGGGAACGTTCTGGAAAGTGCTCTGTGGAGCGCAGAGCCCTGATTAACGGGGAAAAGAGGTCAGAGAAGCACTGCGGAGTTACAGAGGGGCTGCGCGATTCGGCAGCTGGGTGCTGCAGAGGGACGGGGTGTTCAATCCGCACAGAGAACGTCCCATTCTGCAGGGGAAGAGCAGGAACCCAGCACACCCCAAAACAGCCACAATACACCCCAAAACAGCCGCTACAGCACTGTCTGTACCACAATACACCCCAAAACCAGCCACTACAGAGCTGTCTGTACCACAATACACTCCAAAACCAGCCACTACAGAGCTGTCTGTACCACAATACACTCCAAAACAGCCACAACAAAGCTGTCTGTACCACAATACACCCCAATACAGCCACTACAGAGCTGTCTGTACCACAATACACCCCAAAACCAGCCACTACAGAGCTGTCTGTACCACAATACACCCCAATACAGCCACTACAGAGCTGTCTGTACCACAATACACCCCAAAACCAGCCACTACAGAGCTGTCTGTACCACAATACACCCCAAAACCAGCCCAGTCTGAAGCCAAACATACCCCAAAACCCTCTGTACCACAATACACCCCCAAAAAAGCCTTTCCAAAGGCATGGGTACCACAGTGCACCCCAAAAACAGCCTTTCCAAAGCTGTCTGTACGCCAGAAACACTCCCCTATCACCGGGCTGATTCGGAGTGCTAGCAGCTGTTAGTGCTGTACCGTCCTGCCTCTGTTTATGTCTCTTTCTCT